>NC_134355.1:529159095-529379095 GCF_048569485.1 Anomaloglossus baeobatrachus | reverse complement strand
GCGACAGTTCTGGGACTGTACCCGGCTCTTCCCGATTTGCCCTGGTGCGTTGGCAAATCGGGGTAATAAGGAGTTAATGGCAGCCCATAGCTGCCACTAAATCCTAGAATAATCTAGAAGACACCGCCGCTCCGGTCACCTCCAAGCAGCAACTGAAGTGAGTAGCGCGATCGGCTGAGCTGTCACTGTTGGAGGATCCAGCGGTGGCCGCGATTAACCTCAGTGACAGCTCAGCTGATCGCGATACTCGCGATATGCTTGGAGGTGACCGGAGCGACGGTGTCTTTTGCAGCTCCTGTCACCTTCATGCTGGAAGAGACGCTGGAGGTCCGTGGAGTACGCCGGACATGGAGGGCTTTTTGGGGCTTATTAAATTGGTAATGAGGGAATGTGTTTGTGTTTTTTATTTCTAATAAAGGATTTTTTCATGTGTGTGTGTGTGTGTTTATTTACTGTCACTTACAGATTAATCATAGAGGGTGTCTCATAGACGCCTGACATGATTAATCTAGGATTTAGTGGCAGCTATGGGCTGCCATTAACTCCTTATTACCCCGATTTGCCAACGCACCAGGGCAAATCGGGAAGAGCCGGGTACAGTCCCAGAACTGTCGCATATAATGTATGCGGCAATTCTGGGCGGCTGCTGGCTGATATTGTTAGGCTGGGGGGCTCCCCATAACGTGGAGCTCCCCATCCTGAGAATACCAGCCTTCAGCCGTATGGCTTTATCTGGCTGGTATTAAAGGGGTGGTCCACCCATTTTTTTTTGTCCCCCAATGATTTTCACTTATTATTGTCTGCATCTTCTTCAATAGCCTCTATTTCCATTTCTGGCACTGAGCGGCGCTATGCTGCACGCTCAGTGCCTGTCACATGACCCCCTGGAGCTGTGGCCGCCGGCATCCTCTGACGTCCCGGCATTTCCGGGCTCTCAAACAAGACGGGTACGTCACAGGATGCCGGCGCCACTCACAGTGACTGACAGGGCTGTGGGCGGTGACTACCGCACGTCACAGCTCAGCATCGAGGGGAGGAGCCGGAGAACTTTACTGTGGAGCGGTGAAAGCAGACGCTTACCAGCATTCAGCTGTGGCAGGTACGGGCTCCAGTCTGGAGTACAGGGGGGGTTTCCTCCACTGAAATCCCCCCTGTCACGCAAGTATCTGATCACACTGTCCACCCGCCCGCTGTGCTCAGCTGTCAGGAGAACGGGCGGTGTCGGCAGTGTGATCATATACTCCCACCAGCAGCACAGCTGCATGGGACCAATCTGCTCCACTCTGTCACCTGCACTACAAGTTCCAGAGTGGAGACAGTGACATGCTATGCTCTGACACATAGTTTGCTGCATGTCACTAATTGTCTCCACTATGGGACTTGTAGTGCAGGTGACCGGATGATACATGTCACTGTCTCCACTCTGTGATTTCTGCTGCATACTACCAACTGTATACACTCTCACCTGCACAACAAGTCCCACAGTGGAGACAGTGACATGCAGCACACTATGTGTCAGAGCAGAGCATGTCACTGTCTCCACTATGGGACTTGTAGTGCAGGTGAGAGTGTATACAGTTGGTACTATGCAGCAGAAATCACAGAGAGGGGCAGTTAGTGACATGTATCATCCGGTCACCTGCACTACAAGTCCCATAGTGGAGACAGATAGTGACATGCAGCACAGAAAGACCAAAGGATAAAAGCTCTATTACCATGATTAGGCAGTGCACACAGGAAGGAGGGGAGGGAACTGTTGTGGTGGAGATCTGAGGGGAGGGAACAGTCAGAATGGGTTGGGAGATAGATTGCTAGTTACTGCAAAGGATTATGGAAGTTGTAGTAACTGAACACAGGAAGTTAAGAGAGAGATTAACTCCATCAGAGCTGGAGCCAGAAATGAAGATGTTATGCTAGACCATGATAAAAGATAATATTGGTAAAATAACGTGATAGATGTGTTTAGAGGCACATAATAGCAAGATTTATCAAAAAAAAAAAAAAACAGTTTTGGTAACTGGACAACTTCTTTAAAATTGGGGGGGACCGCACGCCATTTTTTTTAATTATTTAATTATTTATTTCACTGCACAGTATAGACCCGCCCACCGGCTGCTGTGATTGGGTGCAGTGTGACACCTGTCACACAGCGTGGGGGCGTGTCTCACTGCAACCAATCATAGGCGCCTGTGGGCGGGGAAAGCAGGGAATACGAGATTGTTTAATGAGCGACCGGCTTTTTCAAAATAGTAAAAGCCGCCGGAGCAGTGTGAATGCCGTGCAGCGCGGCGCCGGGGATCGGTGAGTATGAGAGAGGGCTGCTAACTTCAGTCACTCGGGGGATTAGTGGTCACCGGTGAGCCCTTCACTGGTGACCGCTAATCAGGACGCGGCACAGACAGAGCCGCAGCATGACAATGAAGTCGGGTTAAGTTCACCCGAGTTCATTCTGATTGTACGGCTCTGTCTGTGTCTGCTGTCATCTGCCATTCAGCTCTGCTACATGGCTGTCTGTGTCTGCTGTCAGCGGCCATGTAGCAGCGCTGAATGGCAGATGACATAGTAAAAAATACGCATTACACACGCATTACACACGCTAGTAAAATCATTAATTTATTCAGAAATAGCATCGCACTTGCGTTGCACTCGCACCTAACGTGAACTAAAATCAGCCGAGTTTTTTTCAGCCCAGTCGGACCGATTTTACTCGCATAGATGTGTTTCCACCCTAATAGCGTTTTCTGACATGAGAGGTTCCCTTTAAATCATGCACTAACAGTTGCTTTTAAATTAAAATCTAATCTTATATTTTCACCAATTCTATTCAATGTAGTAAGCAGGTACGGCCAGATATTTCTGTAAGGCTAAGTGCACACAGTGTGTATTTATTGCGTTTTTTATGTTTTTGAGTGCAGTTTTGTCACAAAACTGCATTCAAATCTTTAGCCAGCAAAGTCAATGAGAATTCTGAAGTTTTGTGCACGTTGCTTTTTTCCCACTTGCAGATTTGCAGCAGAAAATAAATTGCAGCATGTCAATTATTTCAGCGTTTTTGCAAGCGTTTTTCCACCGCAAATGTATTCGAAATAGCAGATGCAAAAAACACATAAAAATGCACTAAAAACGCAGCAAAAAAGCAGCCTTTTTCCTGCCAAGACATGCAGATTTGCTACAGAAATTTCAGTAACCACATTTCAGCGTCCACTCATAGCCTAAAAGTGTCAGCCTCTTTGGTTCTCCCTTATTTTTCCACAGTACTTTTCCAAGCTGCTGACTATAGTCTTTAGTGTCAATTATTCATGATAATGTCTTGCATCTCTTCTAATTCCTCTGCGAGCACTTCTAGCTGGTGCTGGGAGCCAATGCTTTTATTAATCCGCCTTTGAACTGGATTTACTTTGAAAATCTTTGTTCTGTACATGAGCTGTTGTTTAATGCTTTCCCTGTATGAAAGGCTATGGAAATGAAATGGAAAAAAACAACCTGCGCTTTTCTACTATATATGGTAAATTCTGTAACCTTTCTGTATGTGAAAATAAAAAATGTATTTTGTCAAGGGGCTTTTAGGAAGAAATTTATGCAATGGTGTCATTCAGGCAAGCAATTTTAATATATACGGTAATTGTAACACCCAGGGATATGGGGTTCTCGGTTCAGGGCAGTGTACTTCTGGGGAATGTCACAGTGGTGGCCGTTACCCGTTTCCGTGCCCTGAGCCCTTTTTGTAATGGGGATATTTACAGGGGATTGGTAAATAAAGTTTATACGTGACGCCACTTGCGGTGTTGCGGCTAAGTGTAGGGAGCCGCCGCTGCATAATGTCTCTACTGGGGCTGGTGGTATTGGCAGCTAGTATGGTAGTCCCTCCGCAAGTAGGGTAATGTCCCAGAGGGTGTATGGTGCAGTGGGCGTCGGAAGAAGGAGTCCAGACAGGTATTCAGTGGTATTATCTGCGCTGAGAATCAAAAATACAGCGCAGCGCTGTCATTTTTTTTAATGGCAAAAATTAAGAGACCACTGCAAAATTTTCAGTTTTTCTAATTTTTCTCTTTATAGGTATATTTTTGAGTAAAATGTAAATTGTTGTTTTATTCTATAAACTACTGACAACATATCTCCGAATTTCCAAGCAAAAAATGTTGTACTTATTTTCTAAAAGTAGTAGTTTATAGAATAAAACAACAATTTACATTTTATTCAAAAATATATTTATTTATTTTTTACACTACTATATGTGTGAGGGACCCAACAGCCAAACACAGACACTGTCACGCAGCATGGGTGTCTGTGATTGGCTGTTGGAGTAACCTGGAATCTGCTAATACATTCTAGATGCTAGAATGTATGGGCTGGTTTCCGGTTACTCCAGCATCCAATCACAGATACCCACTCTGTGACAGCATCTGTAATTGTCTGTTATTTTAACAGTAAAATAAGCAACAACACAGAGAAATTTTTTTTATTAGAAATAAAATAGAAGACATTTAGGACTTCATCTTAATAAACATTGGCATTATACTTACAGATCCCGCGATGCGTCCTGCAGACTCTGTCTCCCAGGCGCTTTTATTTCCGAGTACGAAATTTATTTACATCAGAATGGGATGGGATTCTAAAGAATTGCATGCAGGCTATGTTACAATGCCTATACAAAAAAAGGACTATTATTGCTACAGAGGCTACGGATAATATTAATGTACTATATAAGGAGCTCACTCGTTATGAGCTCCATCCTGAATATAGGATTTTGAACTCTGATATCAACACTAAGCTCACACAATTAGAACAGGATACCATATTCAGGAAATCTAAGAAATTGCAGTGAGATAGGCAAGATATGATTACAAAAAAACCCTTCACTTCAAATAAAAATATTGTAGATAAGGGGTCCATAATTCCAAGACCGAGATCGAACAGCCAACATAGAAATTTCTACAATAGTAAATTCCACAATAAGAGATCTAGGTCTATTTCCACTAATAAGCCTGGGTCGCACTCCAATGAGAGCGAATTGATAAAATCACAATCTGTACATCAGGTGTCCACCCCCACTCTGGAGACACCTGTTTTATGTACCTCTGAAGAGGTTTTTTCTACTGTTTTAAGTGCAGAGGCCCCCGTGTTCACCAGTCCAGGAAAGGTGTTTTCTGACCCTTTGGTCAAGGAGATCCCTGTGGTGGGCAGAGTGAGCATTGAATCCCGGAATTTCACTGAGACAAGATTACAATTAGAGGCCCTAAAGCTACAAATCGAAAAGATCCGGAAAAATAGGATTTTGAACCTAGAACAGGACCTCCCAGATCCCTTAATGGATCACAATGGAGGGTCTGATAAAGAGTTTATTGACCTCTTGGAACTTTCCACACACGATGAGTATGTCCTCCTACCTACCCCTCAGGGGTCTGAAGGGGGATCCACTCCTCTATTGCCTATGGTTCCCGCTTGTGACTTCCCTGGGAACAATACTACTAATACTATTACAGTTGATAATTCCTGAAAAATTGATGCTTGTGTACCTTTTTTACCTGTGGCAAAAAACACCCAGGTCCACATTACCAATTTCCTCAATCCAAGGGGGGGGGAAAGAAAAAACATTTTAGAGGAACCAGAGCAGGTATTAGGGTCAAACAAAAAAGAGAAGAAAAGTCAAAATTAACAAATAATAATGAGGATAAAAATGACAACCTGGGAATCTTCAATCTATCCAGTCATTCTCTGTCCAATGGAGAACGCAGTGTTCTCAGTAAAGGGCTTTCCTTCTGCCCCGTTGCTAATTCTAATGATTTTAATTTATTTATTGACTTTCAAAAATTTATTAGAAAATTAACATTGAGACTACATTTTCAGATTAATAAATTTAACCCCATTAATAATAGTACTTCGATACCTGATGACTTTTTACATACAGATTTGAGGTTAAAATCTAATTTCTACCCACTGCAGAGCAAAGGACACCATTTAAAAACTTTTAATGATCTAGTACTGGAGGACCTAAAAAAGCTTAATTTGAGGGGTATTCCACTTAAGCCGAATTTGACCAGAGAGGAGAAAAAAGCACTCCTGTCCCTTAAATCCAACCCCCATCTGATAATTAGAAATGCGGATAAAGGAGGGGGGATTGTATTGCAAGACAGGAATGTATATATTCAGGAGGCTCTCAGAAACCTGTCCAACCCTATACACTATGAGGTCGTTAACATTAAATTATATGAGCAAGCAGTGCTTAATTATCGAACACTCATCCAAAGGGCAGCATCACTAGGAATCCTTAGTAAGGAGGAATTCAAGTTTCTAGATGTTAAAAATCCGAAAATAGCATTTTATTACCACTTACCGAAAATACATAAGTGCCTTGTTAATCCCCCTGGAAGACCGATCATCTCGGGGATCGGTTCTTTGACCGAAAATTTGGCTGATTATTTGGACTGTGTTATGAGGGTTCATGTGTTAAGTTTGAGGAGTTATTTGAGAGATTCCACACATCTTATAAATCTCATAAAGGACATTGAATGGAAAGAATCTTTTTTGTTTGTATCATTGGACATAGCCTCCTTGTATACAAATATTGCTCACGACTTAGGGCTTGAGTGTTTCAAACAGTTCCTATATATTGATGAGAGGTTACCTTTTGAGCAGAAAAACTTCCTTTACGATGGGATGAAATTCATATTAGAGAATAATTATTTCACTTTCCAGGATACTATGTATCACCAATGCTGTGGTACAGCGATAGGCTCGAAGGTAGCACCAACTTTTGCTAACCTCTTTATGGGTCTTTTTGAACTACTATTTATATATAATTCTGAATATTACGAGCATGTGGTTATATACAAGAGATATATCGACGACTTATTTATAATCTGGGATAATTCAGAAAACAACCTACATTCCTTTTTGGAAAACATCAAAAACAATAATTGGGGTCTTACTTTTTCGCCCACAATTAAGTCAGATAAGATAGATTTCCTGGATCTGACGATTTTGCATGAAAGAGGGTCGATTTATACTAAGACCTTTTTTAAAAAGGTTGATTGCAACGGCTATATTAATTTTACCAGTAGCCACTACAATAAATGGTTGTTAAATGTCCCCAATAATCAGTTCCAGAGGGTGCGGAGGAACTGCACTCGTGATTCAGATTTTCATGAACAAGCGGTGATCCTGAAAGACAGATTTCGGGATAAAAAATATCCGTTGTCTGTGATCAAAAAAGC
The DNA here is from genome assembly GCF_048569485.1 of Anomaloglossus baeobatrachus. NCBI lineage: Eukaryota > Metazoa > Chordata > Amphibia > Anura > Aromobatidae > Anomaloglossus > Anomaloglossus baeobatrachus. The sequence continues at coordinate 529,371,881 of NC_134355.1, read as the reverse complement.
ATACAATGGTAATAGAATGCTCAAACAGGTTGATCTTATTGGTAAGACAAAAAATCCCGAGAATAAAGAGAAGAATATGGCTTTTTCCTCTAACTTCCTAATGACATACAGTGATGACAGTGGTAAAGTGAAAGATATTATTCTTAAACACTGGAAAGTCCTTCTTAATGATCCGTTTTTAAAAGATTCTACCCTTGAAGCCGGGAATCACTTACCGTAGGGCCTCGAGTTTAAAAAATCATTTGGCCCCCAGTAGACTCCAAAATAATGATATGGTCATCTCCACCAATAAACCTTTGGGGGCATACAAGTGTCTAGTGAAAAACTGTTTTTCTTGTAACATCATCCAACATAGAAGGGTCTCTTTTGGGTTGGTTCCAGGGGGGACGGAATTCCCTATCAAAAGCCATCTTACTTGCCAATCTGATTTTGTGATCTACCTAATAGAGTGTGAGTGCGACAAGCGGTATGTGGGCAGAACGACACAGCCTCTCCACAACAGACTTAACTCACACAGACACAATATTAAAATAGGTTTTTTGTTACATGGTCTTTCCAGACATGTAACTCTGGCACATAAAGGTAAATCACGGTTGAGAATCACTCCCATTGAACAGATACCCCCCTTTGCCAACAATCGGTTGGAATTACTAAACAAGAAAGAGACATTTTGGATTTACAAACTCAATACTTTGAAACCACAGGGGTTAAATGAGGTTACTGATTTATTTATGAAAGGTTAAAACATCATATCCCGCTGCATAGAATTATTGTTGGTTTTTATGCTTTTATTCTGGTCTAATTATTATTATTAATTATTTATTATCTTCAATTAGGGTTCACCCATTATTTATATATATTTATATATTTTTATCCTCTTTTATACTTATATACAATTTTTTGAGTTATTGCTTTTTGTGAGTTGTCGGTATCTACTTGTGTATATTGATCAAATCTATTTATTATTATTGTTAGTTTCTTGTTCGAGCATTATCCTTATATTATTGCACAATGCACTTTGAATTCTCTGGCTCTAGATCTGTGTATTCACTTTTGGATCTATAAGGTTTCTACTCTGTTGGTTTGGGGCTATGTGCTTACTGCCACATTGTTCCTTGCCTGCTTTTTTTGTTTTAACACGCTAGCTGCATATCTTTGCTTTGCCCTTGCGCACTACAAATTTTTCCCACGCCTTGAACTTTTTTCACCTCACCGGCTACATATCTTTTTCTTGAACACCATACTTTTTGGTCTTATTTATTGTTCGTATAATATGAGCCCCCTACCGTAACTAAGGGTAAAGTTCGTGATACATTTGATGTGGTGATGGTGATAGTGCTCCACCCGACTAATGTCCCTATAAATATAGATTGACATATGAGATTGAGATTATGGGGCTTTTTTCTGCATTAAAAATCCCCCCCCCCCCTGTCTCATATCATTAATATATCTGTATATTTTTTATAAAAATATTTTTTATTGAATTTTATATTGAACTATTTATACATTTTTATTAGTTGACCCCATATAATTAACTTTTTTATACATACATTTATATTTCTGTTACTTGTTCCTAGTTTTATGCCACTTTTTCTAAAAGCACTGATTTTTATCAGTTTTTATCGATATTTTATATTATGTACATTTTGTCAGTTATATATTTACATACATTGTTTTTAGATATATATATATTTTTTTATATATATATATATCTTTTTTTCATAACATTCCCCTTTGGTTTTCCGTTTCTATTTAACGGGCGCTGTAGTCTTTACGGAAACCGGCAGACTACTCTCTGTATGGAGCTTGGAAGACTTACAAGCTCCGAACCCTTTTTTTCTGACATGCGCACTCTCTTTTTTTTTTTTCCCACGCTCTGAACTTTCTTCACCCCCGTCTCAACAAGCTCCGGACCTTTTTTCCTGACATGCGCACTCTCTTTTTTTCCCACGCTCTGAACTTTCTTCACCCCGTCTTAGGCATTTTACGCTGAGACTTACACAGTATTGTCACGTTAACACTAGTAATTGTACGTATCTTCCTACACGGCTACACATATATAGGTGTTTCTTTCTGCACTTGATTTTAAAGGGTGATTTCACGACTCCTATGGTGGAGACATGGTTTCTCCCTTTGACGGGCTACCTCTATAAGAAAGGAGAAAATATTCCTAGGGGTTCGAGGCCGCTTTGGAGTGGCACTGAAGTCTTAGTGTTTTATTCCCGTACTTTATCTAATACACAGTAATCCACACATTTTTTAATCTCAGTAATCCGTTTATTCCAAATCTTTATTTTATTTCATTTATGAGATAATATGGTGATATTATCATATGTAATTGTGTTCTCTTCTTGCTCACTTTTTTATACCGTGTTATTTTCACTGTTATGTGTTTTTTTGATGTGTCTTTCCCGCCGATTTTTTTAAGAAAGAGGTTGGTTTCTGACGTCATCATGACGGAATGTATATAGATCTTGCAGTCCTCATGGTCTAGCAGATTTGATGTACTTTTTTCCTGTGTGTCCTGAGGAAGGGAGCAGAGACTCCAGAAACGCGTTGACCTAAAGATGAAATAAAGGAACATTAACTCTCTATGGTCAGAGTGGTCACTGGCGCGGCCGTGCAAGCCCTACTTCACCATTCTCTGTTATCAGCCATTTGGGTGCTGCTGCCTTTGGCCGGGAATTTTCTGCCTGCATAGTAGTTGTGACTGTCACAACTCTCTGGGTGAGTGATATTCATTATTTCACCTTAAACATTACTCGGATAAGACCCTATTGCGCTTCTCTTTTCCACAGTTTCTCATTTCGCTAATTCCTCTGCGAGTACTTCTAGCTGGTGCTGGGAGCCAATGCTTTTATTAATCCGCCTTTGAACTGGATTTACTTTGAAAATCTTTGTTCTGTACATGAGCTGTTGTTTAATGCTTTCCCTGTATGAAAGGCTATGGAAATGAAATGGAAAAAAACAACCTGCGCTTTTCTACTATATATTGTAAATTCTGTAACCTTTCTGTATGTGAAAATAAAAAATGTATTTTGTCAAGGGGCTTTTAGGAAGAAATTTATGCAATGGTGTCATTCAGGCAAGCAATTTTAATATATACGGTAATTGTAACACCCAGGGATATGGGGTTCTCGGTTCAGGGCAGTGTACTTCTGGGGAATGTCACAGTGGTGGCCGTTACCCGTTTCCGTGCCCTGAGCCCTTTTTGTAATGGGGATATTTACAGGGGATTGGTAAATAAAGTTTATACGTGACGCCACTTGCGGTGTTGCGGCTAAGTGTAGGGAGCCGCCGCTGCATAATGTCTCTACTGGGGCTGGTGGTATTGGCAGCTAGTATGGTAGTCCCTCCGCAAGTAGGGTAATGTCCCAGAGGGTGTATGGTGCAGTGGGCGTCGGAAGAAGGAGTCCAGACAGGTATTCAGTGGTATTATCTGCGCTGAGAATCAAAAATACAGCGCAGCGCTGTCATTTTTTTTAATGGCAAAAATTAAGAGACCACTGCAAAATTTTCAGTTTTTCTAATTTTTCTCTTTATAGGTATATTTTTGAGTAAAATGTAAATTGTTGTTTTATTCTATAAACTACTGACAACATATCTCCGAATTTCCAAGCAAAAAATGTACTTATTTTCTAAAAGTAGTAGTTTATAGAATAAAACAACAATTTACATTTTATTCAAAAATATATTTATTTATTTTTTACACTACTATATGTGTGAGGGACCCAACAGCCAAACACAGACACTGTCACGCAGCATGGGTGTCTGTGATTGGCTGTTGGAGTAACCTGGAATCTGCTAATACATTCTAGATGCTAGAATGTATGGGCTGGTTTCAGGTTACTCCAGCATCCAATCACAGATACCCACTCTGTGACAGCATCTGTAATTGTCTGTTATTTTAACAGTAAAATAAGCAACAACACAGAGAAATATTTTTTTATTAGAAATAAAATAGAAGACATTTAGGACTTCATCTTAATAAACATTGGCATTATACTTACAGATCCCGCGATGCGTCCTGCAGACTCTGTCTCCCAGGCGCTTTTATTTCCGAGTACGATCATTAATGTACCCCCGGGTTACAGGGCCTTCCGTGACGTCATAGCCATGTGACCAGTCTGGTGTGAATGTTGTAGACATTGGCTTACAAACTGGTCACAAGGCTATGACATCATCAAAGGTCCTATTAACTGAACTTTGACTGGCACTGTGTGAGTGTCACATCGGCATCACTCGTTACGGCCGCACACTCTCCTGACAGGAGCGGTTGGCTGCATATATTTCCATACAGCTGAGGCGCTCGTGTCCGGAGAGTGTCAGTTCGTGTGGGGTGTTACCGATGCGAGACTGCACGAGTCATATGCAAGTGGAACTCCGGCCTCAGTGTCAGCCTGCTTCTCACTCTGTATAGACGCTGTCTGTACAGAGTGATGAAGCAGAGCTGACATTATTCTACCTGTGGACTACATCGGACTAAGGATTTTTTTTATAATAAAGATGAAGTCTCTATATGTTCTAAAAAAAAAGTTTTTCTCCGCTTTATTTTTTTTACTGTTTACTAGAAATTCATGGTGGCCATGTCTAATTTGACATGACACCATGAATTTTGGGCTTAGTACCATCTGAGAATACAAAGCTGGTATTAACCACTTTATTACCCAGCATGCCACCGCCAGCAGGGCCGTTGGACAAACCAGGTAAAGCGCCTGGAAATGGCACTAAGAAACTGCGCTTTTCCAGGGGTGGCTGCGGGCTGCCAAGAATCCAAGCCCCCAGCTGCCTGGCTTTACCTTGGCTGGTAATCAAAATACAGGAAAGCCCATTGTTTGTTTTTTTAAATTGTTTAAAAAAATAATTAAAAAAAATATGTGGGCTCCCGCTGTATTTTGATCGCCAGTCAGGTAAAACCAGGGAGCTGGGCTGGAATTCTCCGCAGCCACCCCTGGAAATGGCGCATTGTTTCTTAGTGCCATTTTCAGGCGCTTTACCCGACTCATCCAGTGGCCCTGGTGGTGGTGGCACACTGGGTAATAAAGGGGTTAATACCAGCTTTGTATTCTCAGATGATACTAAGCCCAAAATTCATGATGTCATGCCTAATTAGACATGGCCACCATGAAATTTTAGTAAACAGAAAAAAAACCAAAAAACAACACAAGTTTTTTTTTTATTAGATATAAAACAAAAAGAAATATTTAGAGACTCCATCTTTATTACAAAAAATCCTTATTCCGACATAGTCCACAGGGAGAGCAATGTCAGCTTCATCACTCTGTACAGACAGCGTCTATACAAAGTGAGAAGCAGAGAGAGCCATGTCAGCTCTGCTTCATCGCTCTGTACAGAGTGAGAAGCAGGCTGACAGTGAGGGTATGATTCCACTTGCATCTTGTATTGTATCACCCCGCACGGTCTGACACTCTCTGGACAGAAGTGCCTCAGCTGCATGGAAATACATGCAGCCGACTGCTCCTGTCAGGAGAGTGTGCGCCGTTCCGGGTGATGCAATGCAACACTCGCACAGTGACCGTCAAAGTTCAGTTAACAGGACCTTCGATGATGTCATAGCCATGTGACCAGTCTGTAAGTCAATGTCTGTACAACATTCACACCAGACTGGTCAGATGGCTATGACGTCATGGAAGGTCCTTTCGTCAGTGGTGCTTACCAGGGGGCACAGCAATGATCGGACGTGGAAGCAGAAACGGCTGGGAAACAGAGTCTGCAGAATGCGGAAGCAGGACCTGTAAGTATGATCATAATGTTTTTTAATAATGTGCTTTTTTTACAGTCCCTGGACCTGAACTGTAACATGATCTTCCCAGGAAAGCTCATGTTCGGCATCGTGTACACGATCACTATGTGGTCGGTACGATCTCTGAACTTTACAGTTCGGGATCTCCCATCACTAGTGGCTGCAAATCAGGCTACAAACCTGCTGGGCGGAACATTCGAATTCTGCAACCTGAATATCGTACTATTCGTGCGAGTAGCGAATAGTAACGATTGCACTTGCTCATCACTACCAGCCATGCAATACACTTGTAGTTGCAGTTGACAAGGGTTGAAGAATATTCTGTAGTCGGCTGTCAGCAATTTTGAAATGAAATATTTAACAACTTTCATGCTACAAATGCTGTTTTGCACAGAATGCAGCATACAACGACAGAGGAGAAAAAAAATACAGTAATTCTTTCACAGCTTCATGCCCAGAGGGCCAGTACTCTAATGACAGTTTTCATGTGCAGTACAATGAACTGGATGGAGTTAACCCAAAACAGACTTAAAGCTGATATAATATTTCACATATAAAGAGCTCCATACAGCCAGATGTCTGCCGGTGTAGAGCAGTGGTTTGTTTGGGAGTGCATGAACGCAGCACTAATTTAAATATTTCTGCTCCAGAAGATTTAAATCATACGCTCTGTAATTAGAGAATAACTATGATCTACCTCGGCGACGACAATGGACAAAAGTTAAAGGGAACTTCATACCTGATTCATGCTGCCCAAACCACTGACAGCATGAATCAGAGGCCTGCCTGTATAATTTCAAGCACATATACTGTGTGCAGAATTATTAGGCAAATGAGTATTTTGATCACATGATACTTTTTATACATGTTGTCCTACTCCAAGTTGTATAGGCTTGAGAGCCAACTACCAATTAAGTAAATCAGGTGTTGTGCATCTCTGTAATGAGGAGGGGTGTGGTGTAATGACATAACACCCTATATAAGGTGTGCTTAATTATTAGGTAACTTCCTTTCCTTTTCCAAAATGGGTCAGAAGAGAGATTTGACGGGCTCTGAAAAGTCCAAAATTGTGAGATGTCTTGCAAAGGGATGCAGCAGTCTTGAAATTGCCAAACTTTTGAAGCGTGATCACCGAACAATCAAGTGTTTCATGGCAAATAGCCAACAGGGTCGCAAGAAGCGTGTTGGGCAAAAAAGGCGCAAAATAACTGCCCATGAATTAAGGAAAATTAAGCGTGAAGCTGCAAAGACGCCATTTGCCACCAGTTTGGCCATATTTCAGAGCTGCAACGTTACTGGATTATCAAAAAGCACAAGGTGTGCCATACTCAGGGACATAGCCAAGATAAGAAAGGCTGAAAAACGACCACCTTTGAACAAGAAACATAAGATAAAATGTCCAAACTGGGCCAAGAAATATCTTAAGACTGATGAAATGAGAGTGACTCTTGATGGGCCAGATGGAACGGCCAGAGGCTGAATCAGTAAAGGGCAGAGAGCTCCACTCTGACTTAGATGCCAGCAAGGTGGAGGTGGGGTACTGATATGGGCTGGTATCATCAAAGATGAACTTATGGGACCTTTTCGGGTTGAGGATGGAGTGAAGCTCAACTCCCAGACCTACTGCCAGTTTCTGGAAGACAACTTCTTCAAGCAGTGGTACAGGAAGAAGTCGATATCATTCAAGAAAAACATGATTTTCATGCAGGACAATGCTCCATCATATGCATCTAACTACTCCATAGCTCCACAGCGTGGCTGGCCAGTAAAGGTCTAAAAGATGAAAAAATAATGACATGGCCCCCTTGTTCACCTGATCTGAACCCCATAGAGAACCTGTGGTCCCTCATAAAATGTAATATCTACAGGGAGGGAAAACAGTACACCTCTCGGAACAGCATCTGGAAGGCTATGGTGGCTGCTGCACGCAATGTTGATCGTAAACAGATCAAGCAACTGACAGAATCTATGGATGGTAGGCTGTTGAGTGTCATCATAAAGAAAGGTAGCTATATTGGTCACTAATTTTTTGGGGTTTTGTTTTTGCATGTCAGAAATGTTTATTTCTAAATTTTGTGCAGTTATATTGGTTTACCTGGTGAAAATAAACAAGTGAGATGGGAATATATTTGGTTTTTATTAAGTTGCCTAATAATTCTGCACAGTAATAGTTACCTGGACAAACAGATATCCTCCTATGATAGCCAAATCTAAAAAAAAAACACTCCAACTTCCAAAAATATCTTTTGGGTTGATTGAGAACATAGTTGCTGATCAATAATAAAAAATATCCTCTAAAATACAGCTTGCCTAATAATTCTGCATAGAGTGTATACAGTTGAAACCATAAGTTTACATACGCTATCTAAAAAGACACATATGCATGCTTTCTCACTATCTGACATGAAATTAGAATAAACCTTTTCTGTTTTAGGTTAATTAGGATTACCAAAATTATTTATATTTGCCAAATGCTAGAATAATGAGAGAGAGAGAAAATGTTTTAAGGCATTTTTATTACTTTCTGCAAAGTCAAAAGTTTAGTATTTGGTACCATTGTCCTTAAACTATATGACTTGGATCAAATGTTTTAGCTATCCTTCCACAAACTTCTCACAATAGTTGGTAGGAATTTGGGCCCATTCCTCCTGACAGAAAGAACTGGTGTAACTGAGCCATGTTTGTAGGTCACCTGGCTTGCACCTGCCTATTCAGCTATGCCCATACATTTTCAATAGGATTGAGATCAGGGTTTTGTGACGGCCACTCCAAAACACTGACTTTGTTAACCTTAAGGCACTTTGTAACCACTTTAGCACTATTCTTCGGGTCATTGTCTATTTGGAAGACCCATTTTCTGCCCAAACTTTAAGTTCCTGGCTGATGTCTTGAGATGTTGCTTCAGTATTGCCACATAATTTTCTTTCCTAATGATGCCATCTATTTTGTGAAGTGCACCAGTCCCTCCTGCAGCAAAACAACCTCACAACATGATGCTGCTACCCCCGTATTTCACAGTTGGGATGGTATTCTTAGGCTTCAAAGCGTCTCACTTTTTTCTCCAAATGTAACAATGGTCATTATGGTCAAACACTTCAATTCTAGTTTCATCAGACCACAGGACATGTCTCCAAAAATTAAGGTCTTTGTTCCTGTGTGCATTTGCCTACATTAATCTGGCTTTTTTATGTTTCTGTTATAGTAATGGCTTCTTCCTGGCAGAGTGGCCTTTCAGCCCATGTTGATACAGTACTCGTTTCACTGTGGATAATGAGACAATCTTACCAGTTTCCACCAGTATCTTCACAAGGTCTTTTGCTTTTGTTCTTGGATTGATTTGCACATGTCTGACCAAAGCACGATAATCTCTGGTACACAGAACCCGTCTCCTTCCTGAGCAGCATGATGCTTGGACATTCGCATCTAGTTTGTACTTGCGTATAATTGTTTGTACAGATGAATGAGGCACCTTCAGGTATCTGGAAATTGCACCCAAGGATGAAACAGACTTGTGCAAGTCCACAATTCTCTTCCTGAGATCTGGCCTGATTTATTTTGACTTTCCCATGATAGACAAAGAAGCAGTGTGTTTTGGGTGTGCATTAAAATACATCCACAGGTGTGTCTCTAATTAACTCAGATGTTGCCAATAAACCAATCAGAAGCTTCCAAAGACATGACCTCATCATATAGGCTGTCACATATTGTTTAAAGGCATAGTATTCTTAGTGTATATAAACTTTTGACTTTGCAGAAAGTAATAAAGATTTCTTAAAACTTTCTCTCTCTCATGATTCTGGCATTTGGCAAATATAAATAATTTTGGTAATCCTAATTCACCTAAAACGGGAAAGGTTTATTCTGATTTCATGTCAGATAGTGAGATAACATGCATATATGTCTTTTTAGATAATATATATATAAACTACTAGTTTCAACCGTACTTTAAAGATCTGTCTAGAGACCATAGCCAACAACAAGACTGGTATGCTGAAATTGCTTCTCAAAGTGCTGCAGCAGGTGATTGACAGATCCCTCTAGCAGCACTTGGAATAGAAATCTAATAGCGAGTGAGCGCTAAAATGATTGAGTGATCGGTACTCGAATTGAGCAGGTTGGACGCTCAGATAGGCTTGACTTGAGTACCGAGTATAATGGAAGTTAATGGGAAACTTGAGCATTTTTCCAGAAGACCCTAACAGGAAAGCCAGAGAGGCAGGAAAACAGCACGCAAATGGAATGGAAACAACACGGGGAAGACACCTGAACGCATCAGTGACTACCAGGTTAAAAACATACAAAACTGAATAGTTGGATTTTAGGAAACATTTTTCCTGAATAATGACTTATATATAAGGCAAAATTGAAAATAAGGCATCGTTCTGACACTCCATAGACTTTGCTTACAGGTAATTCCTGGGTCTTGCTGTGCTGTGTGAGACCCTGCGTCTCTGAAGAGGCATGTCATTAGTAACGTTACAGCTCATCAGGGGCACAGAGTGTCATGCACAGTGCAGCATGACCTGGGAATTGCCTGTAAGTAAAGTCTATGGAGTGTCAGAACGATGTTTCATAGACTTTGTTAGATTCGCTCTGGATTACATAGAATCAGCTGGGATTTTTTTTCCTTCTTTTGAATAAAATGGTGAATGAGGGTAAATGTCTAGTTTTATTTCTCTATTATCTGTCTTTCTTTATTTGAATGTTTGTGTTTTTTTTTTTTAAAACATCCTATTTTGGACTACGGCAAATTTCCTGGACTACAGCGGAGCTGCATGATTTCTTTTTAAATAAAATGGTAAACAAGGGAAAGTTTCGAGGACTGTTTATTGAAAAACTATTTTTTCGTGTGTGCATATTTTCTTGGGATTACTGGATTAATAATGGTGGTGTCTTATAGACACCACTCCATTACTAACACCAGGGCTTGATGCCACCTTACACTATATAACTGACACCATTACCTCGATTGATACAGCCCCAAGGCAATTGGGAAGAGCCCAATCAAAGCGCCAGAATTGGGGCATCTAATGTGGATGCACCACTTCTGCAGTATCAGCGGACTGGTATTTTTAGGCTTCAAAAAACAGAATAACAATTGACCTTCGGAGCCTGATAATATCAGCCCACAGCTGTCTACTTTACCTTTGCTGGTTAGCAAAAATGTGGGGACCTCACATTGTTTTTTTTTTCTTTTAATTATTTATTAATTTGGTTAATAGCTATCTATAATTTAGCTATCTCTCTCATCTTTGCACATCTTAAACACTTAAAAGTCAGTAATTCTTTGAATGCATTTAATTCTACACAGAATTAATTTTACACAGATGGCACACGGATGTCACACAGATATCATCTGTGTGCTGCTCAAAGTAATAGCAAAGCTGAGAGAATCAATCAGTCCATGGAACAACATCTCAGAATTTTCTTCAACTCCCAGCAAGATAAATTGCCAAATTTGATTCCTTTGTCTAAATTTGCTTAAAACAATTCAATTTTAGGCTAGGATTAAATGTCCATATATTCTCTCATGCGAGATAATTGGCCCAGTTGCGCTAATGACACTCAGCTCAAACTCTGAGCCGAGTGTCATTTACTATAATCCGATTCTCTCGCATTAGAGAATAATAGCATAGATGAGGAGATGGAGTGTAGTCCCGTGTTTGCCACGCACCCATGGACGTGATTGGGTGAGCACTGTACGGTATATACTGTCAATCGCATATTGCTTTTTTTCTCATGACGAATCGGAATGAGAAAGAAATGGCTGGTCAACATTGCCCCATAGTACAACATAGAAACAAGTTCAATCCAATAAAAGAGAGGATAGCACTCGACCAATGTAAACGCTTGAGAGAGTGAGCTCTTAGGGCGGCTTTGCACGTTGCGACATCGCACGTGCGATGTCGGTGGGGTCAAATCGAAAGTGACGCACATCCGGCGTCACTTTCGACATCGTACTGTGTAAATGCTAGATGATACGATGAACGAGCGCAAAAACGTCGTTATCGTATCATCGTTGCATTCACCGACATTTCCATAATGCCGTGCCGCGACAGGTACGATGTTGTTCCTCGTTCCTGCAGCAGCACACATCGCTGTGTGTGAAGCCGCAGGAGCGAGGAACATCTCCTTACCTGCCGCCGGCGGCTATGCGGAAGGAAGGAGGTGGGCGGGATGTTTAGATCCTGCTCATCTCCGCCCCTTCACCGCTGTTGGCCGCCTGCCGTGTGACGACGCTATGACGCCGCACGACCCGCCCTTTTAGGAAGGAGGCGGGTCGCCGGCCAGAGCGACGGTCGCAGGGCAGGTGAGTGCATGTGAAGCTGGCGTAGCGATAATTTTCGCTACGCCAGCTATCACACGATATCGTACCTGTGACGGGGCAGGGACTATCGCGTGCGACATCGCAGCATCGGCTTGCGATGTCGCAACGTGCAAAGCCCGCCTTAGAGTCGTACTGAAAATCTTATTTTTTTGTGGTATATAGTCGTGAGCCTGTTTTTTTGCTGCCAATTGAAACTTACAGTTAACTTCCTGCGCTGAACAGTATCTCTAAGAACATGCAGTAGATAACATCTGACCTGAGGTTCAATTCAATTTAGCTGCAACTATGACTAAAGCAAAAAATAGTGCGGCTATGTGTCCACGGGAGAATGTAGCTGTGGAATTTTCTGCATCAAAATCCGCAGCTTTCCCGCAAAATCCGCACCTTTTCAAAGGTGCGGATTTGCCACGGATTTACCGCGGAATTGATGCGGATTTTTTTTTTTTCCCAATTTTAAAGCCAAAATTGACATGTTGCAGATTTTTCCGGATCAAAATCCGCACGAAATCCGCTGCGGAAAAATCCGCAGCGTGGGTACAGCATTTCCAAAATGCCATAGAAATGGCTGGGAAGTGCCTGAGCTGCAGATTTTCGGGAAATCCGCGGCTTTTCCGCGAGAAATCCGCGGCAAAATCCGCGCATTTTCCGCAGCGTGGGCACATAGCCTTAGGAACATCTACTCCCAACATCCCTCCCCAAGATAACATTTGTTGTGCACGTAAAAAATATTTGTTTAAATTCTTTTGGAGAAACGTTGGTTCCTAGGTAGAGATGCGTGAATCCGCAGATGTTCGGGTTTGACTGGACTTAAAAAAAAAAGTCTGGTTTGGGACCAAACTTGATCCAAACTTGACCCCGGATGCCAAATCCCATATAAGTCTAAGGCACCCAAACTTAAGCGTTATAAAATGGTGTTAGTAAGGCTAAGTAGGGGGCTGCAAAAGGAATCAAAATGGGATTAAAGCAGGGCATTTATAATTACAGAGTTGCCGCATGGCTGTCTCACTGTTTCTGAGTCTGCTCATTCAATCCCATAAATATTCGTTGCTTGTTCTACCCACCCTCTCTGACAGTGTTTGTGAATGGTCACAGTCAGACTGCCAGCGTGCCGGTTTCTGTGATTGGTTGCCCTCACACTAGCTGTCTGGGCCACGAAGTGAAGTTTAAAAATAAAAAAATAATTGAAAAAATTGGCGTGCGGTCCCCCATATTTTGATACCCAGGGCAAATAAAGCAGACAGCTGGAGGCTGGAGGCCCCAGCTGTCTGTGTTATCTTGGTTGTGTGTCAAAATATGAGGGACCTAATGCGGCTTTTTAAAAATTATTTAAATAAATAATTTTTAACCAAGTGTGCAGTCCCCCTAATTTTTATACTCAGCCAAGATAAAGCAGGCAGCTGGGGGCTGTTATTCTCAGGCTAGAGAGTCCCATGATTAATCGGCCCTCCCCAGCCTAAAAATAGCAGCCTGCAGCTGTCACAGAATTGGTGCATCCATTAGATGAGCCCATCCTGGTGCTTTATCTCGTTCATCCCGATTTCCCTGGTGCAGTGACAATCAGGGTAATATAAGGAGCTAATGATATTTGTCAAAAAAAACACAGCTATCATCAAGCCCGAGGTTAGTAGTGTTAGTAAAAAGAAATAAACACAAAGCACCAAGAAAAATCCTTTATTTGAAACAAAAAAACAAAACACCATCTTTCTCCAATTTATTAACCCCCAAAACACCCCTGCAGGTTTGACGTAATCGACACCATGACATCTCACAACACAGATGCTGGCTCTGCTATATCGGAATTCGAGAGAGAACTCCGGCACACTGTACACCCACAAAAGAAAATTGCGTATTCAGGTTTTTTTATTGATCAAAAAAATCTTGATTACAGATGGTAGATGTATTTGTCTAAACAAGTTGACGTTTCGGCATTTGGGCCTTCATCAGACTGGACTTTTAGCACTTGTAAAATGTCAATTATCTGTTGGACATCCACACCGGATGAAAATGTTAGCCAAAATTACTATATTGTGGTAATTGTAAAATTATATTACTTACATGAAGGGGATAAAATGTAAAAAAAAAATCAAAATAAAGAATGATTTTTTTTTCCCATAAAAAGTATTTTTAATATATAAACTGAAATAAAAAAAAGTGCACATTTATTATAATAAACAAGCGAAAAATTTTCAAAAACCGTGTTGCAAAGGTGTATAGAAAAAAATATGCGATCACTAAAAATGTCACTGGATCCAGCAAAAAATGTGGTCCGCACAAAATAATTTTTAAATTTTTTTTTTCTATATGCGGCCCTTATAAGCCGAGTTTGAGACCCCTGATCTAGACATACAGTAACTGAAAAGTTAGCCCCTCGAATAGATGTTATTTTTTCAGAGCTAATTATATGGCTATGAGTGCTTGGTCACCAATGGTGTAATTCCGGTCTGCTGGAGAAAATTTCTTGAAGAAGAAACCACAGGGAAAGTTTGTACACCCAAAGCAATTTGTGATAAAACTGCTTCTACAACAACAGCAGCAGAAGCAAGGATGTTTTACAATCAGTGCAATGGAAAAACAAGATTTAGGCCTCTTTCACACGTCCATGAGAATCACGCACGTTTTTCACGGATGTGTCAAAGGTGCGTATTGCCCTCTGTGTGCCGTGTTTATGGCACACGTGTGTTCTCCGTGTGCTATCCGTGATAACACACGGAGAACAGGAACTTTCTGCTCACCTGTCCCTGGCGTTGCTGTCCGTGGTGCTAATCTACGGTCTCCAACCCTGCCGAATCCCAGCTGCTGCTACTTCTGGCCCACAGTGGAGTGAATATGCAATGAGCATAATGAGTGGGGGTCGGAAGCAAGTGACAGCAGCAGCAGAGACAGCAGTGCTGGGGAAGGTGAGTATAGAAATTCCTTTTAATTCACAGACACGTGTGTTTTCTCTGGTGCGTGTCACATGGATCACATCCGTGCGGTTCGTGTGCGGTCCGTGTGACACCCGTGATGCTGGAGAAAAACGGACATGTCTACGTGTGGAGCACACGGGCACCTGTATGCTCCACATGGACACACAGTCCATGGCAAAACACGCACATGAGCGCAGACCCATTGATTTTAAGTGGGTCTACGTGTACCCGTGTCTCTGACATGTGAGGAAACGGACCAAACACGTACTGGAGACACAAACAAGTGAAGGAGGAGTTAAGGCTTTAAGGCTGCTTTACACACAACGATATTGCTCGTTCAGCGATATATTGTTTGACCAAGGCGGTCGTGTGGATGTTGTTTGTCGTTGGCAGGGTGTCAAACATAGCAATATGTCTGCTGCGTTCCAAACGACGAACAATATTTTGAAACTGAACGACGTGTCAACGATCAACGATTTTCACCCTATTTGCGATCGTTCGGAGTCACACGTAGGTATCACATGCTACGATGTCGCTTTTGACTGAAGTGCGTCACGAAAACCGTGACCCCAACGACATATCGTCAGATAAATCGTAGCATGTAAAGCGGCCTTTAGATTGCTTGAAGGCTTCAACAGCAGAATCTGACCAGTTTTGAGAAGTAACGCTCTTGTGAGAGCGGTCGGTAAGAATAACCACCATTTGGGAATAGTTTTTAATGAACTGGCAGTAATAGTTTACAAAGCCTAGCACTTTTTAGACACAGTTTATTTTAAACCGGTGCAGATATGAAGATGGTATGAGTTCATGTCTCTGCAGAAGATTAGGAGTAGAAAAAGAAAAAAAAAACAGCACACCATAGTTACCTTGTTCCTCCAGAACATGGAATAAGCATCGTTGCCACTGAAAATGATGCTCAGAATGTACTAGAAGCAACTGAGCTCAATGGTATAAAATCTTCAAATTAATTTGTATTTTTCTCCCAAAATATATTAGATCCTCTGCTGGCTTTGCAGTCTATGTTACCAGCATAAGCTGATTGATTCCCTCTGTACTCTACTCAGGTCTGTATTTATGAAGATGGTAGCACCCTTAATCCGATCAAACAGTTCAGCGATGAGGAGATAATCAAGGCCGGACTGAAACTAAAAGTAAGCCCTTGCACAGGGACCCCACCAGCCCTCATACTGTAGCAGCCCCCCCCCCCCTTCCCCCCAAATTCCTACATTCCAAGAAATGGTAATGTAAGGGGTAGTCGGACCCCTGGTAGTGAAGGAACGTTTTCCCCCCCTGAAGACGCCACATAGTATGGTGGCAAATGTTAAATGTTAATGGTAAAATGTTACCTGTTGTTGTAGTGATTAAACAGTTTCCCCACTAGGTGCCAGTGTAGAGCAGTGGTTCCCCTGGTAACAGTGGCAGGGAAGGAAGGAGGGGCAGGGCAGCCTAGGTGGGGAAGGGAGGTCTCTGAAGGCTGAGCAGTGTGCAGAGGGCAGTGCGATGTGACTGGAGAGAGAAGTCTGAGGTGCCGGGGGCAGAGTGTGTGAGTAAAAAGTGGCAGGCAGCCAGAGTGAGTGCGCAGACAAAGAAGTGGAGGTACACGGGAACGCCCGTAGAAAGCAAGAGAAGTAGTTCCCCGGCAAAGAAGTGGAGAGGTGAGAACTTATCCGGAGCCGGTAGTCTGTGCTAGATCTGCCCTATAGATCCGGGTTCAGTGTGCAGCTACTAGAGGGTTAACGCATGTCCCCTGCAGGCGAGGGAAAGTTACCGGGGAAAGAGGAAACCGTCAGCAAGAAGTGTAACCTGTAAACCGATGTGACTTGATGCTGAAAGGTGTAAAGAGGAGTGGGAACTCATCCGGAACCGGTAGTGTGTGCTAGATCTGCCCTGCAGTAATTCAGGGTTCAGAGTACAGCTACTAGGGGGTTAACAAGTGTCCCCTGCAGGTGAAGGAGAGTGACCGTCAGCAAAAAGGGGAAACCGTCAGGAAGGAACGTAATCTGTAACGTTAAAGGGAAGTACTGAAGTAACTTGCTGCTGAGAAGTGTAACAGAAAATGGAAGCCTCGTTCAATAAAATGTTTCTTAGTTTACCAGCTGCCTGTCAGTGGCTCTTTTCTGTAACTGATGAAGGGGCTGGCGAGCCGAGGGAAAACGGCGTAACGGAGAACTCAGGTACCGGCACTAACGCGTCCCTGCCACCCACACTCTGCCCCACAAACAACACCCCTGTTTTAATAGTGACGGCTGGGCCGGGGGTCAGCCTGTCGCCCAAAGGGGCCACGACTCCACCCCCTGAGGCGCCCCCTGCCCCCGTTACAGTAACACCAGTACCCAGGGCCAGAATAAGGTTGGTGGGGGCCCCTGGGCAGAAAATCTGGTGGGGGAACCATAACGTTAACATTTTTAGCCATAACAGTAGAGCACGAACTGTAGCATTAAGATATAAATCCAATGAACAGGTATCTTATCCTGTTCTGCCACATTCAGATTTACAGTACAATACAGACACAGTCCAGGATCACTCACAGCAGTCACTTATACACAGAAAGTAGAGTTAAGCCTGCTTTACACGTTTCAATTACATATGCGATCTCGTATGCGATCGCACACGCCCCCATCATATGTGCGGAACAGGCAATTTGTTGCCCGTGTCGCACAAACGATTAACCCCCATCACACGTACTTACCTTCCAAATGACCTCGCTGTGGGCGGCGAACATCCACTTCCTGAAGTGGGAGGGACGTTCGGCGTCACAGCGACGTCACACAGCGGCCGGCCAATAGAAGCGGAGGGGCGGAGATGAGCAGGACGTAAACATCCCACCCACCTCCTTCCTTCCGCATTGCCGGCGGGACGCAGGTAAGCTGAGTTCATCGTTCCCGGGGTGTCACACGGTGCGACGTGTGCTGCCTCAAGAACGATGAACAACCAGACGTTCAATTTTTAGAAAATGAATGACGTGTATGCGATCAACGTTTTAACGCACAATCAGGATCGCTCGTAGCTGTCACACACTGCGATATCACTAATGATGCCGGATGTGCGTCACTTACGACGTGACCCCTCCGACACATCGTTAGATATATTGTAGCGTGTAAAGCCCGCTTTTGTCACATATTTTTTATTGATCCCAATGTTAAGGCAGCCAGGGCAGGCTCCAGGTTTTTGTGGCCTCCGGGTGAAAGAGTCTCAGTGGACCCCATCCACACACAGACACGCATATACAGGCATACGTACATATACATGTTTGAAGACAAATTCAGAAAAATACATATAAACAGACAAATATATGCACAGTCATATACACTGACATACATGCAGACACAGACGCATTAGGGCTCGTGCGCACGTTGCGTAATTCCATGCATTTACGCTGCGTATAGCACTGCAATGTAAATGCATGTGTCCTGCGTCCCCTGCACAATCTATGTAGATTGTGCATGATACGTGCACACGTTGCTTTTATGAACGCAGCGATTTGGGTGCTAAAATGTTGACCCAAATCTGTGCGTTCATAAAATGAGCATGTCAATTATTCCGTGTGGTATGGATGCAGCTCTCACTCTGTCTATAGTGGGGGCAGCAGCCAGAGCGCATGAAATCGGCTTTTTTTGTACAGAAAAACTGCATCCATTATGCAGTGTTTCTGCAGCGATTTGACGCGCACATGTGCTGTCAAATCGCTGCAGAATATTCAGCAGTTACGTGCGCATGAGCCCTTACAGGTATTAATATGGGGAAGTCGCCAGCAGCCTCACTCACCTCTCCCGCTTGTTTCCGTCCAGCTCCTTCAGGACATGTGGCTGATTCACGATGGCTGTCACTAACACACATGACTGCACTGCTGTATATGCATCCCAGGAGGAGCTGGGGGCTACAATATATACATTACAGGAGGGGCAGGGGGCATAGACGTTACTGGAGTGGCAAACAGCTCTGATGGTGTACTCATTACTGGGATGGGTCACATAGCACTCTGGGGAACCCATATAGTTCTGGGGGGGTGGGCGCACAGACCGCTCTAATTCATATATACATACACAGTACTGCTTCTTACACACACAGCTCTGACACACACACACACACACACACATATACACTACAATGCACCCCCTATCCCCCACTACACACACACACACACACACAATACAATGCACCCCCTATCACCCCCTACACACACACACACACAATACAATGCACCCCCCATTATCCCTCCCCCCACACACAATAAATGCACCCCCCATTACCACTCCCCTCACACACACAATACAATGCACCCCCCATTACCCCTCCCCCACACACACACACAATGCAGCCCCCATTGCCCCTCCCCCCACACACACAATACAATGCACCCCCCATTACCCCTCCACCCACACACACAATACAATGCACCCCCCATTACCCCTCCCCCCACACACACAATACAATGCACCCCCCATTACCCCTCCCCCCACACACACAATACAATGCACCCCCCATTACCCCTCCCCCCACACACAATACAATGCACCCCCCATTACCCCTCCCCCACACACACAATACAATGCACCCCTCATTACCTCTCCCCACACACACAATACAATGCACCCCTCATTACCTCTTCCCACACACACACACAATACAATGCACCCCTCATGACCTCTCCCCCCACACACAATACACCCTCCATTACCCCTCCCCCCACACACAATACAGTGCACCCTCCATTACCCCTCCCCCCACACACAATACAATGCAGCCTCCATTACCCCTCCCCCCACACACCATACAATGCACCCTCCATTACCCCTCCCCCCACACACAATACAACCCTCATCACCCCCTACACACACAAATTACACTGCCCCATCCCTACACACTCCTGCCTCCCCCCTCCCTCGGAATACAGTACTCCTCCTCTGCCTGTCACAGAGCTGTGTTCCTTCACAAATGTTCCCCGTTATGTGTCCTCAGCCCCTCCTCACTCATCCCCATTAATTAAACCTGTCTCTTCAGCTCCTTCATGGAGCGCTCGCTTCCTCATGTCCCCTGTGTGGCACCCGCAGCACTGTGATGACGTCAGCAAGGTGCTGGTCTCATCACGTTGCTGCACGTCGGGGGCGGGGCCCAGTCCCGGTGTGCTGTCTGAAAGACGCAAATACATTTGAATAGGAACGGAAAGAGGAAGCTGCGGTCATCGGCTCTACTGCGCTCCTCTGCAGTGTACATGCCGGCACACAGCACACAGCAGTGCCGGAACAGCGCGCTGCCTCCTGCTCCTGCTAGTGTGTCTAGCATGTACACAGTGTAGAGGAGCGCAGCGGGGACAGCAGACAGCGGCCCACCACACCGTGCCCCTGCTTCTAGGGGGGCAGCTGCCCCCCCGCCCCTCGCTGGGTACGGCCGCAGCACATAGCAGGGAGCATTAGCACACCTCTGACCCCGGAAGTGCAAGCGGCCGCTGGTACTTCCGAGGTCAATCAGCGTCCTGTTAGATATAACAATTTCGCCAGAATAATTATATCACCGAGGAGGTCACTAATTGTGACCCCCTAGGGCCAGAGCCTACTCCAAAGAGCATGCACAATAGGAGAAAAAAGGAGATGAGGCAAGGATATACACATGAAAAATTGCATTTTATTAGATAAAATCACATAGTGTCATGTAGTACAAAAAACATACATAATTTAGGACAAGTCTAACGTTGATGTGGGAGTATGAAATGTGGTTAAAGTGTGGGCAACCAATTGCCTCACAACCAGCCAATATATATATGACAGGAGTGGAAATCTATAATGCCATCGCATACCAAAATAGTATGGTGTGACAAAGTTGTAACAGGGTGGTGGCCCGGTGGAGAAATGGAAAAAGGGGAGAGAGTGTACCATGAATATATATATATTCATTAGTTTAAAAGACAAAGTGTCACAGTATATTTCTCCATTCGGACACACCACCACAGCAGTAAGGGTTAACTCAGGCGCTGCAGGGACACACAGGCTAGGACGAAAAGAAGATTGCGTATCCCAGCATAAGTATGCACACTAGATTCATCCCAGCACGGGTGGCCCAGCAAGCAGGAAGAGTCGACCTGTGGATGGCAAGACGGATAACAATACCTGAGTGTTGTGACAGGGCTGGTTGTAGAGGCAAGGAGCCTCCTTGACAGCTGTTTCGCCGCGTTGCTTTATCAAAAGGAGCGTCCTGTGCCCGCAGTTTGTTTTTGCGTCTTAAAGACGCAGATGCAAATAAATAGCGGTGCCCCCACCCCCATCCCCCCGAAAACACAGCTGATTTATTAAACTGTCTTTACGGACGGGGAGAGGGTGTGAAGAAAAAAAAATGCTGACAGGTGCCTAGTGCCAAGTATGGTGGGGGCCCCCTTAGAAGCTCTTTTGGTGGGGGCTCCTGGGCTCCAGCCCCGCCTGCCCCGCCTATAATCCGGCCCTGCCAGTACCTAAAAAGGGGAATCTGTCACCCCCCAAGATGCATATTAAGCTGGCTATATAGTGATACAAGCTCCAGTTAAAATCGTACACACACATTAATTCACATTCAAATGCGGAGATTTCAGTAAACGACCTTTACATGTTTATGGGGTTGTGGTTATCAAATTAAGTCAGGCGACTCCCATATAAAATGTATTCTCTGCCCTCTCCTCCTCTTTGGCGAGGGAGCAATGATGACTGATTTCTTGGCGAAGCCAAGTGTGCAACAAAGCTCCCTCATTTGCATTTTAATTAAGGATATGTCATATAGCGTATATCTGATAAATGAAGGTTCCACTGCTGAATGGAAAGTATAGAGATGCAGTGGTGGCTTCCAGAAAAGGAGAGGAGGCTACACATGTGCGACTTTCTTCATTTATTTCCATAGAAACTCTGGAAAGTTCTGAATAACGCTGGTGGGACCTGTATATGTCAAGATGACAAATCCTATCAATATGACATGTCTCCCAGATGGGCCAGGCTCTTTAATTGCACAGTCAAGGATAGGTATATGTGGCGCCCTGGACAAGCCAGGGGCCACAGAGAACAACACCCACACACCCCACACTCCCGGTCAGGCACACCGAAGTCAGACACAAACCCTTGTTGCCTTCCTCCAGGGGCTGATGTCCACACCAGGGGGTGGGCCAGGCGGTTGGCCCCGCCCACCGAGGAGTTCACAGTCCTGGAGGCGGGAAAAGCAGTTCAGATCAGAGTTGAGTGAGGGAAGTGAAAGTGAGAGGAAGGAAAGTGTGGTAGTGGAGCAACTATCTGACAGCGTCCGGGTGTGTGGCCCGGACGGAACAGCAAGGTTGGCAGACGGTGGTGACCGTCTGCAGGAGTGGCCTATTGGAGTCTACCGTAAGGACCGTGGACTGGCGGTGGCCCGGCGGTACCGGACCGGTACACAAAGAGAAGTCAGCACCATCTGGCAGGGGCTTACGGACCCCAGCAAGGCTAGGAGTCGCCGTGAATTTGCCAAATCCGTTAGCGAAGGGAACCTCTTGGGTTTCCCAGCAGCCAAGTCCCGACAGAAGGCAACCGTCCAACCGTGAGAGGGAAACACAGCCACCGCCAAGGCTACCGTTCCCAGGGCCAGAGCCTGCGGGCAAAAGGGGCTCCTTCGGCTCCCATCCAAGCTGGGGAGCGGGTTACCGGTGGGAACCCATTGGAACCGTTTACAGTACATAGGTGCAGGGAAAGGCAGTCACCACCAACCTGCCGGGAGAAACAACACCGCAGCTATCTGTGGGATCCGTCCATCCAGCCGTGTGTTTTACCGAGAACTGTTTCCTCATCATTGACTGAGTGAGTACCACCGTGCCGTGCGGCACAGCGCTGCCCCCGCGACCCTGCACCTCCCCAGGCCCTGTAACCCGCCTGCCATCCATCCCTACCCCATCACCGGGCCCCGGGACAACCAACCCCCTACCCATGGAGGGGAGAACTAACAACAAAGCTGCTCCCTGTCACCGCTCCTGGGATCCCCGTCTAGAGCAGCGGTGGTGTCACCAATATCACCACAACCGTGGGTGGCGTCACGGACAATAACCAAATCCCCACAATCAAATCCCCTTTTCACTCACGGGCGAGGAACGCCGCTCGAGTCCCCGGGATCCGGCCCACCGCTCGAGCCACCACCAAGCAGCGGCAGCCGCAGCGGCCGGACCCGAGCAGTGGGAGAGCGCAGCGTCACCATTTACCTGCACACATAGGCTTTATCCTTTTGATCCCTGCTACTGCAGGTTGATCAACTTTTTGGTCCCTGCCACTGCAGGTTGATCACTTTTTCTTGGTCTCCCCTGAGGAACTCTATTTATCTAGAGGGAAACGCGTCGGGAGAACGTTTCTTGGTTTAATTGCATGGTTGCGGGGCAGACAGCTCACTTGGGTGCTGCCCTTGTCAGGGCGGAAGTACAATCACGGGGAATGACAGGGGTTTTTGTTTATCTATCTCCCGGCGCCTTCTCCTGATTCTTCCGGCTTGTGATCAACCTTGGATCGGTGTGTCAACTTACCCCTGAAAACATCTGGGTGAGATTATTCCTAATTGTTGCCAAACGGCATATTTTTACTGCATCAATGAATTATTGATTTTATTGTGATATTTATTAAATGTTAAGTTTTGGTCCCTGCTTTAGCTTTTGTTAATTGGACTATTGGGCATTATCTGTCTGTTTGTCAGACCTTGCTGTTACACGAGAGCGCAGCGTCCCCTCCTCCGCCCGCGACATATACACTTTTACCTTTAGTCAGAAATAGGTATATACCATGTTCCAAATTATTATGCAAATGATATTTTTCTCTGTTCCCCCCCCCCTAAATGGTCGGTGCAAATGACAGTCAGTCTAATAATAGTCATCACTCGTTAGAGTATACATCAAATTTTATTGAAGAAACCCCCCAATGATAACAGTATAAACTTCAAAATTAAAAAAACCCTCAAAAGGCACTGTTCCAAATTATTAGGCACAGTAGAGTTTCAAAACATTTTATATGTTTTAAAGAACTGAAAATGCTCATTTGTGGAATTTGCAGCATTAGGAGGTCACATTCACTGAAATAAAAAGCTAAATCAAAAACATCCTTACAGGCCAAGGTACATGTTAATATAGGAACCCTTCTTTGATAGCACCTTCACAATTCTTGCATCCATTAAACTTGTGAGTTTTTGGAGAGTATCTGCTTGAATTTCTTTGCATGATGTCAGAATAGCCTCCCAGAGCTGCTGTTTTGATGTCAACTGCCTCCCACCCTCATAGATCTTTTGCTTGATGATACTCCAAAGGTTCTATATAGGGTTTGGGTCAGGGGAAGATGGTGGCTACACCGTGAATTTATCTCCTTTTATGCCCATAGCAGCCAATGACACAGAGGTATTCTTTGCAGCATGAGATGGTGCATTGTCATGCACGAAGATGATTTTGCTCCTGAAGGCATATTTCTGCTTTTTGTACCATGGAAGAAACTTAGCAGTCAGAAACTCTATATACTTTGCAGAGGTCATTTTCACACCTTCAGGAACCCTAATGGGGCCTACCCGATGTCTCCCCATGATTCCGGCCCAAAACATGACTTCTCCACCTCCTTGCTGACGTCGCAGCCCTGTTGGGATATGATGGCCATCAACCATCCACTACTCCACATCCATCTGGACCATCCAGGGTTGTTCAACTCTCATCAGTAAACAAGAGTTTTTGAAAATTAGTCTTCATGTATGTCTGGGCCAACTGCAACCGTTTCTTCTTGTGAGCACTGGTTAGGGGTGGCCGAATAGTAGGGTTATGCACCACAGCAAGCCTTTGAAAGATCCTATACCTTGAGGTTTGAGGGACTCCAGAGGCACCAGCAGCTTCAAATATCTGTTTGCTAGTTTGTAATGGCTTTTTAGCAGCTTCTCTCTTAATCCGATGGACTTGCCTGGCAGAAACCTTCCTCATTCTGCCTTTATCAGCATGAACACATATGTGCTCTGAATCAGCCACAAATCTCTTCACAGTACGATGATCACGCTTACGTTTTCTTGAAATATCTAATGTTTTCATGCCTTGTCCAAGGTATTGCACTATTTGATGCTTTTTGGCAGCAGGGAGATCCTTTTTCTTTCCCATGTTGCTTGAAAACTGTGGCCTGCTTAATATTATGGAACATCCAGTTTTCCTTTTATTGGGCTCACCTGGCAAACTAATTATCACAGGTATCTGAGATTGATTTCAGTGATTCAAAGAACCCTGAGACACAATACCATCAATGACTTTCTATGAAAAAAAAAAATAATAGCTATGACACTTAAATCCAATTTGCATAATAATTTGGAACATGATGTACATCAAAAGAACCACCTTTACCACCATAAAGTGGTCATATAATGCTCACATACTAGGTCCGTGCAGGCAATCAGCAGGATTATTACACTCTGGACTTTAAAAGATTCTACAGTACCGATCAAACAGGGCTCGCTCACCACCATATAACTCGGACATGTGCTATACAGTACCATGTATTATCGTATAGCATTCTTTCAAATGTTATACTATGGGGCAACATTTTTCTTCTTATCCTGATTCGTCATGAAATAAAAATTGCAGCATGTTGTGAATGGTAGTGTATATTTGATGCCACGTACTCATTTAAGACTATAGGTGCATGGAAATCATCAACTGCACTTGAATGACATCTGAATGCAGTCTGAATTCTGCAAACTCACACAATGGAAAAGATGGAGTAATTCTGTTGTCCATCTTCTTTTGATATTGTGCTCCGATTCTCACATGTGAGAGACTCGGATGACACTAAGCTAACATTCTGATCAGAGATTAATCGGAATGTCATTACCATAATCAGTCCGAATCTTGTGGAAGAGAGAAACTACAGTCATTTGACCCCAGTCTTACAGGGAGAAGTAACCAGGATCTTTCTGCTCTCCTCACTTATCCTTGATAGTGAGTATTCCTTTTAACCCCTTCCATACCCTTGACGTAACTGTATGTCATGTAAATCGGTGCATTCCTGACCTATGAAGTACAATTACGTCATGGTGATCGCGGGGGTTCCTGCACTGTGCCACCGCCATTGCCGCTGGGTCTCCGGCTGATGTTACAGCTGGAAACTGGCTTTCACTGCCAGAGTAGTGCCTGCACCGCAGATTAACCCCTTAAATGCAGCAATTAGTGCAATCACAGCCTTCAGGCGGCAGGGAGAGGAATCTCTTACCTTCCTACACGATCGAGTCCCTGTAATGTTATCAGGGGGAGCCGATTGCTGCCGTGTTAACCATGATGACCTCGGGTTACTGAGCTACAGAAAGCCTCACAGACCATGCCAGATGCACGGTGTGTGAGGCAAACTGTCAGTGCTGCGAGTGCAGCATAAACAGATCTAATCCACTGCAGTGATCGAGTATGCAGTGAATTAGATCAGTGATCAGAAAACTGAAAGTTAGTGTCCCATAAAGGGACTAAGTAAAAAAGTAAAAAAAGTTTTATAAATTATCAAAACTATTAAAAAAACTTGAAAATAAAAAACAAAAAAAAGTACAATAAATATGTAAAAAAAACACACACAAAAAAAGTACACATATATGGTATTGCCATGTCTGTAACAACCCGATCTTTAAAACTGTTACACTAGTTAACCCTTTCTGTAAACACGGTAAAGAAAAAAAAATGTTGCAAAAACTTTCTTTTCATCATACAGCTGACAAAAAAGTGGAATAAAACGCGATCAAAAAGAATCAACAACAAGTGAGACACAATTGTGAAGTTGAACGAAATTTATTGCTTATTTTAAATTTTTGTAAAAAATAAATAACTGAAAAGTGGGGCGTGCAATATTATTCATCCCTTTTAAGTTAATACTTTGTAGCGCCACCTTTTGCTGCGATTACAGCTGCAAGTTGCTTGGGGTATATCTCTATCAGTTTTGCACATCGAGAGACTGAAATTCTTGCCCACTCTTCCTTTGCAAATAGCTGGAGCTGAGTGAGGTTGGATGGAGAGCGTTTGTGAACAGCAGTTTTCAGCTCTTTCTACAGATTCAGGTCTGGACTGTGACTTGGCCATTCTAACACCTGGATACGTTTATTTATGAACCATTCCATTATAGATTTTGCTTATTGTTTGGGATCATTGTCTTGTTGGAAGACAAATCTCCGTCCCAGTCTCAGGTCTTTTGCAGACTCAAACAGGTTTTCTTCAAGAATGGTCCTGTATTTGGCTCCATTCATCTTCCCATCAATTTTAACCATCTTCCATGTCCCTGCTGAAGAAAAGCAGGCCCAAACCATGATGCTGCCACCACCATGTTTGACACTGGAGATGGTGTGTTCGGGGTGATGAGCTGTGTTGCTTTTACGCCAACATATCGTTTGGCATTGTGCCCAAATAGTTCAATTTTGGTTTCATCTGACCAGAGCACCTTCTTCCACATGTTTGGTGTGTCTCCCAGGTGGCTTCTGGCAAACTTTAAACAACACTTTTTATGAATATCTTTGAGAAATGACTTTCTTCTTGCCACTCTTCCATAAAGGCCAGATTTGTGGGTCTTGGTAGATTTGCAGTGGTATGATACTCCTTCCATTTCAATATGATCACTTGCACAGTGCTCCTTGGGATGTTTAAGGTTTTGGAAATCTTTTTGTATCACGGACCTGCCTGTTGTGTTCCTTGGTCTTCACGATGCTCTCTGCGCTTTAAACAGAACACTGAGACTATCACAGAGCAGGCGCATTTATACAGAGACTAGATTACACACAGGTGGATTATATTTATCATCATAAGTCATTTAGGACAACATTTGATCATTCAGAGATCCTCAATGAATTTCTGGAGTGAGTTTGCTGCACTGAAAGTAAAGAGGCCGAATAATATTGCACGCCCCACTTTTCAGTTTTTTATTTTTTTACAAAAATTTAAAGTAAGCAAAAAATATCGTTCACCTTCATAATTGTGTCCCACTTGTTGTTGATTCTTCACCATAAAATTTTAAATTTTTATCTTTATGTTTGAAGCCTGAAATGTGGCAAAAGGTTGAAAAATTCAAGGGGGCCGAATACTTTCGCAAGGCACTGTAGAATAAAATAGTACAGCTGAAAATGCCATCTTGTCCCGCAAAAAACGAGCTGCCATATAGCTCCATCAGCAGAAAAATAAAAAAGTTATAGTTCTCAGAATACAGCAATGCAAAAAACATTTTTTTCTATAAAATTGTTTTTATAGTGTAAAAGCAGCAAAACATAAAAACTACATAAATGGGGTATTGCTGTAATCATTGTGACCCAAAGAATAAAGCTGTATTATCACTTTTATGGCATGGTGAACGGCGTTAAAAAAAAAAAGAACAAAAAACTAAGTAGCCGCCTTTTGCTTTCATTACTGCTTTGCACACTCTTGGCAATCTCTTGATGAGCTTCAAGAGGTAGTCACCGGAAATGGTCTTCCAACAGTCATGAAGGAGTTCCCAGAGATGCTTAGCACTTGTTGGCCGTTTTGCCTTCACTCTGCAGTCCAGCTCACCCCAAACCATCTCGATTGGGTTCAGGTCTGGTGTGGAGGCCAGGTCATCTGGCGCAGCACTCCATCACTCTCCTTCTTAGTCAAATAGCCCTTACACAGCCTGGAGGTGTGTTTGGGGTCATTGTCCTGTTGAAAAATAAATGATGGTCCAACTAAACGCAAACCGGATGGAATAGCATACTTCGTCAAGATGCTGTGGTAGCCATGTTGGTTCAGTATGCCTTCAATTTTGAATAAATCCCCAACAGTGTCACCAGGAAAGCACCCCCACACCATCACACCTCCTCCTCCATGCTTCACGGTGGGAACCAGGCATGTAGAGCGCATCCGTTCACCTTTTCTGCGTCGCACAAAGAGACGGTGGTTGGATCCAAAGATCTCAAATTTGGACTCATCAGACCAAAGCACAGATTTCCACTGGTCTAATGTCCATTCCTTGTGTTCTTTAGCCCAAACAAGTCTCTTCTGCTTGTTGCCTGTCCTTAGCAGTGGTTTCCTAGCAGCTATTTTACCATGAAGGCCTGCTGCACAAAATCTCCTCTTAACAGTTGTTCTAGAGATGTGTCTGCTGCTAGAACTCTGTGTGGCATTGACCTGGTCTCTAATCTGAGCTGCTGTTAACCTGCGATTTCTGAGGCTGGTGACTCGGATAAACTTATCCTCCGCAGCAGAGGTGACTATTGGTCTTCCTTTTCTGGGGCAGTCCTCATGTGAGCCAGTTTCTCTGTAACGTTTGATGGTTTTTGCCACTGCACTTGGAGATACTTTCAAAGTTTTCCCAATTTTTCGGACTGACTGACCTTCATTTCTTAAAGTAATGATGTCCACTCGTATTTCTTTACTTAGCTGCTTTTTTCTTGCCATAATACAAATTCTAACAGTCTATTCAGTAGGACTATCAGCTGTGTATTCACCACACTTCTGCACAACACAACTGATGGTTCCAACCCCATTTATAAGGCAATAAATCCCACTTATTAAACCTGACAGGGCACACCTGTGAAGTGAAAACCATTTCCAGTGACTACCTCTTGAAGCTCATCAAGAGAATGCCAAGAGTGTGCAAAGCAGTAATCAAAGCAAAAGGTGGCTAATTTGAAAAACCTAGAATATAAGACATATTTTCAGTTGTTAAGTTAAGTATTTCATTCCACATGTGTTAATTCATAGTTTTGATGCCTTCAATATGAATCTACAATTTTCAGAGTCATGAAAAAAAAACGTCTTTAAATGAGG
The DNA here is from genome assembly GCF_048569485.1 of Anomaloglossus baeobatrachus. Taxonomy (NCBI): domain Eukaryota; kingdom Metazoa; phylum Chordata; class Amphibia; order Anura; family Aromobatidae; genus Anomaloglossus; species Anomaloglossus baeobatrachus. The sequence continues at coordinate 529,342,161 of NC_134355.1, read as the reverse complement.
TGTGTCCAAACCTTTGGTCCGTACTGTATATATATATATATCTATATATAATTGCCTTATTCTGTCTGTCTGTCTTGCTCCAAAATTGTGTCCTTACGGTGACACAAAGCTGATTGGCCGATGGGCTCGCCATGGCCCCGCCCCCCGCACGGATTGGCCGCTCGCCCAGGCTCCGCCCCCACACGGATTGGCCGGCCGCTCGCCCAGGCTCCGCCCCCCACACGGATTTGCCTCTCGCCCCGGCACCCTGCACGCATTGGCAACTCGGCCACGCCCCGCCCCCCTCACGCAATGCACGCTCGCTCTGGCCCTGCCCCCCGCATGCATTACCCGAACCAACACGGAGCCACGACTCCCAGGTGAGTATTGTACCCCCGGGAGCCCACATCAGCGTACGCCGCCAACCCAGCCGACACATACCCTCGCATTGCTGGGGTTGCCGCCGTATGCTGGTGTGGGCTCCCGTGCGAGCGGGGGACGGGATACGCTGGTAACCATGGTAGCATAGTTACCAGCGCATCAAGGTCCTGCAGCGGCGGAACATACACACGCACACACATAACAACACACACACACATCAGATCACACTCACTCTCACACACACATCACATCGCATCCACACACTCACAACATCCTGGGATATCGCTTGCTTCTCGGCGGCGATACTGTGGAGTGACCTTCCAGGACCTGCCAGAGGATCACATGGCCAGAATCATGTGGTATCTCCGGATGTTGTGTGAGCGCGTATGTGCGATATCGTCAGTGTGTGTGTGAGTGTATGCGATCGGATGTGTGTGAGTGTGTTCTGATGTGTGAGTGTGTGTGTGTGTGAGTGTATGCGATCGGATCTGTGAGTGTCGGCAGAGGAGCACGGCGTGCTGGGGGAGGCTGGGAGGGTGTAGGCTGATGCTGGGGTAGGCTGATGCTGGGGGAGGCTGGGAGGGTGTAGGCTGATGCTGGGGGAGGCTGAGAGGAGAGAGGCTGATGCTGGGGGAGGCTCGGAGGAGAGAGGCTGATGCTGGTGGAGGCTGGGAGGGGGAGGCTGATGCTGGGGGAGGCTGGGAGGAGGGAGCCTGGGAGTAGAGAGGCTGATCCTGGGGAAGGCTGGGAGGGGGAGGCTGATGCTGGGGGAGGCTAGGAGGAGAGAGGCTGATGCTGGGGTAGGCTGATGCTGGGGTAGGCTGATGCTGGGGGAGGCTGGGAGGGTGTAGGCTGATGCTGGGGTAGGCTGATGCTGGGGGAGGCTGGGAGGGTGTAGGCTGATGCTGGGGGAGGCTGAGAGGAGAGAGGCTGATGCTGGGGGAGGCTGGGAGGAGAGAGGCTGATGCTGGGGGAGGCTGGGAGGAGGGAGGCTGGGAGTAGAGAGGCTGATCCTGGGGAAGGCTGGGAGGGGAAGGCTGATGCTGGGTGAGGCTGGGAGGAGAGAGGCTGACGCTGGGGCTGGGGCGCTGGGGCGATGTGTGCTGCCGCAGGAACGAGGAACAACATCGGACCGTCGCGTCAGCGTAATTATGGATTACGCCGACGCTGCAACGATGATACGATTACGACGATTTTGCGCTCGTTAATCGTATCATCTAGGCTTTACACAGTACGATATCGCATGCGATGCCGGATGTGCGTCACTTTCAATTTGACCCCATCGACATCGCACCTGCGATGTCGTAGTGTGCAAAGCCCGCCTAAGGGTCCAAAACGCTGCATTAAACAGTACAAGCACAGTGGATGGGATTTATAAAAATTCCATGCTCACTGTGTTTTTTTTCTCTGCTGCGTAAACTGACATGCAGAGCAGCTTTCCATCCTGTCAATTTATGCTTACAGAGATGTGGGTGTCCTCATTATTCACAATTTTTAATTCTGCAACATTCACTGCGTTTGACAGCATGGGTGTTTTCCAGAGACTAAATCGTCACTACACCCATAGATTAATTCCCAGAGGGGTGTAATTTCCAAAATTTGGTCAGTTGGGGGGATATCATCTGTTCTTGGCACTTAGGGCGGCTTTGCACGTTGCGACATTGCACGTGCGATGTCGATGGGGTCAAATCGAAAGTGACGCACATCCGGCGTCGCAGTCGATATCGCAACGTGCAAATCTTTTTTGATACGATGAACGAGCGCAAAAGCGTCGTTATCGTATCATCGCTGCAGCCTCTGACATTTCCATAATGCCGGTGAAGCGACAGGTGCGATGTTGTTCCTCATTCCTGCGGCAGCACACATCGCTGTGTATGAAGCCGCAGGAGCGAGGAACTTCACCTTACCTGCCGCCGGCTGCAATGAGAAGGACGGAGGTGGGCAGGATGTTTACATCCTGCTCATCTCCGCCCCTCCGCTTCAATTGGCCGCCTGCCGTGTGACGTCACTGTGACGCCGCACGACCCGCCCCCTAAGGAAAGAGGCGGGTCACCGGCCAGAGGGACGTCGGACGGCAGGTAAGTGCGTGTGAAGCTGCCATAGCGATAATAATCGCTACGGCAGCTTTCACTAGATATTGCACGTGCGACGGGGGCGGGACTATCGCTGCAGCATCGGTAACACATTGTTACCGATGTCGCAGCGTGCAAAGCCCGCCTTAGAGGCTCACAAGGTAAAGTGAGAGTCTGACCCAGGACCAGTCACTAATCTCTGGAACAGAGAGACGACCATGACACGTACGTTATTTCAGTTCTGGAGTTCTTTTCCTTTTTTCTCTACATTTTCATTATTTGGCAGAAAATCCCCCAAATATTCAATGCTATATGTAAATAACCTAAATTCTTCCCAGGTGTGGTCCTCTATTTTTTCTTGTACTATAAAATGCTGCAGACTTGTTTTGTTCCTACAAAGTTTTCTTTTTCTTCATAATTCAATACAGAAAAAATAAAAAACATCGAGTGTTGTATGTCCAGCATTCTAATATTTTCTTATGCATTGACTCCCTTAAGCTTCAAACAACAGGCCTTAGCACAGTCTACATGGCTAGTCTCGGACTACTTTCCCCAATTGGCAATGCAGGTAAGCAGTTATCAGAATTCTAGTCTTGTAAGGAAACTGTTACCAGAATCCTATATAAGAGTGAAGAGGCTGATTACGCCCATGAAGCCTTGACATTATGCATAAAGTTCTTATCGTGAAACTTAATAAAAACTGCAATATACACAGTTAAAAAAACCTAATTAGTTGTGCTTTTTCCACTTGTCATTTGTCCACTAGGTGTCACCACATCACTGATGTATAGAAAGAACACTGAAAAAAATGCCATGAGATGGAAAAATCTTTAAATTTGAGAGTCCTCCATCATTGATACCTTTTCATGGCTAACTGTAAATATGATTTTCGAGACTACACGGTTCTGTTTCTCAGGCACAGTACGAATATACTATATTATGCCAGATGGAGAGACCTGAGTAGTCTTAGGCTATGTTCGCACGTTGCGTTTTTTTCCGCATTTCTGCAGCGTTTTTAGCAGCAGCGTTTTTGCGCTAAAACGCATGCGTTTTTGATTGCCAGCAAAGTCTATGGGAAAAGCAGAAATCCTGTCTGCACTTTGCTTTTTTTTCTGCAGCGTTTAATTTGCATATTTGTGGTCAAAAACCATGCTGAAAAAGAAGCAGCATGTCAGTTGTTTTTGCCATTTCTGCAGCGTTTCCTTAACATTGGAGTCAATGAGAAATGGCAAAACGCAACCAAAATCACAATTCCTGCGTTTTTCATGCTTTTTACCTGCTTTTCCACTGCGTTTTTGGCTCCAAAAACACATGCTTTTCTGGACAAAAATTAATGGGTTCTAATATTCCTTTACACACACACAATAACCGAAAATTTAAATGTTAAAAAATTATAAACTTCACCTATTTTTCTGATAAAATGTGCATAACCACTATATTTTCATAAAAATTGATAATTTCCCATATAGTTTTATTAAAAGTTAATTTTATACTTTTTTTTCTCTTTTTTCATTCTTTTTGACTAATTCAACTTTATTTCTCAGTGTCTTGATCTAAAAAACGCATCTGCAGAAACGCAGGTGAAAACGCAGGTAAAAAGCGCTAAAAGCGCACTAAAAACGCAGTAAAAACGCATGCGTTTTTAGCGCTAAAAAATGGTCAAAAGCCATTTGGTCAAAAACCAAGGGAAGGAAAACGTGCAGAATAAACTGCAGGTACTCCGACGCAACGTGCGCACATAGCCTAAAAATCCTGTTATCTGTTACCATCTTTTCAGTTACGCATTAAAGCGAACCTGTCACCTAGAATATGCGTTCTGACCTATCAGCAGACGCATGTGTGCCCTAATTACACCTCCCTACCCATCCTTGTGCTGTAAAATTGTATAATATGAAAGTAATGAAAAACGTTTTATTACCTTCATATTTCGTATGTTAATAGCAGGGAATGTGGTCACAGGGGCAGCGCCTTGCCCTATGGACGTCTGCATATTTCCGTGGTATCACGCCCCTGTGGGCGTGATACCATGGAGTGAAGTCCCCGTCGCTCATCCTATCCTGCGCGCATTGCAGTAGGCTTCTCTTCCGGGCGTTCAATCGCCGGCTTCAGACACGCACTGCGCATGCGCAGTGCGCGTCTGAAACTGGACAAGGAGAACCCGGAAGAGAAGCCTGCCGCAATGGTAAGTATAAATGCGCGCAGGATAGAATGAGCGACGGTGACTTCGCTACATGGTATCACACCCACAGGGGCGTGATACCACGGAAATATGCAGACGTTCATAGGGCAAGGCGTCGCCCCTGTGACCAAATACCCTGCTATTTACATACGCATTATGAAGGTAATAAAACCTTTTTTATTACTTTCATATTATACAATTTTACAGCACAGGGATGGGTAGGGAGGTGTAATTAGGGCACACATGCATCTGCTGATAGGTCAGAACGCATATTCTAGGTGACAGGTTCCCTTTAAGGATTCTGAAGTTTTAATATTTTTCTAGAAAGAACACTTTCACTTTAGAAATCAATATAAATACTTTTATGCCCAAAAAAGACAAACGTATTCTTACAGGGATACCTTAAGGCTATGTGCGCACAGTGCGTTTTTTGCAGCATTTTTGCGGCGTTTTTCAGGTGCGTTTTGGTCAGAAAATGCATGACTTTCCTTCCCCAGCAAAGTCTATAAGTTTTCATTTTTGCTGTCCGCACAGTGCTTTTTTTTTAGCTGCGTTTTTGAGGTGGAAAAAAAAGCGCAATTTGTCAATTCTTTTCTGCGTTTTTCTGCGTTTTTACACCCATGCAATGCATTGGAAAAACTCAGCAAAACGCAGTGACCAAACACGCAGTAAAACACAGCCTAAAACGAAGGTGTTTTTACCGCTGCGTTTTTGCTGCGGGTGCGTTTTTGTGCGTTTTTTGCAGCCAAAAACGCTGCATCTTTGTGGTCACAAAAAAAGGCAGTGTGCGCACATAGCCTTACGCTTAGAATACTTTTGTCTTTTTGGAGCATGAAAGTATTTTCATACATTTTCCTGGCTAAGACCCTACCACAATATCATTTTTTATTATCCACACATTTTGTTTTGTTGATTTTTGTTTGTTTCAAAACCAGAGTGTTGTCTCTAATGTCTGTTCCCTGCCCCTAGTAAAATATTTTCCAGTCGCCATCTTCTGCTCTTCCTGATGCCACTCTGGTCCCGTTCTGCCATCTTGTGACCGCAGGTTCTGACCATCCGGCTGTCAGAACTTAGAGTCACAAGCTCTCAATGTAAGTCTATGACAGCTTTGCTCTGAGTCTCATAGATTTATTGTACGTTGAGAAGTGACCGCCGGCTCGCTCAGCAAATACTGGAGGCATCAGCTATTACACAATCAGCAGAAGACAACCAAAGCGATAGAGATGGCAGCTGGGAAGTATTCTTCAGCATGTAGGGGTGAAATAAAGAAAAATGCTGGAGTGGTGCTTTAACCTAAAGCTTAAAGGGTTAAGCGAGCTTTACACGCTGCGACATCGATCAAGTGATCTCGTTGGGGTCACGGAATTTGTGACGCACATCCGGCCGCATTAGCGATGCCGTTGCGTGTGACACCTATGAGCGATTTTGGATCGTTGCAAAAACGTGCAAAATCGCTCATCGGTGACATGGGGGTCCATTCTCAAATATCGTTACTGCAGCAGTAACGAAGTTGTTCCTCGTCCCTGCGGCAGCACACATCGCTATGTGTGACACCGCAGGAACGAGGAAGCTCCCCTTACCTGCCTCCCGGTTGCAATGAGGAAGGAAGGAGGTGGGCGGGATGTTACGTCCCGCTCATCTCCGCCCCTCCGCTTCTATAGGGCGGCGGTTCAGTGACGTCGCTGTGATGCTGAACGAACCTCCCCCTTAGAAAGGAGGCGGTTCGCCGGTCACAGCAACGTCGCAGGGCAGGTAAGTGTGTGACGGGTCTGGGCGATGTTTTGTGCCACAGGCAGCGATTTGCCCGTGTCGCACAACCGATGGGGGCGGGTACCCACGCTAGCGATATCGGTACCGATATCGCAGCGTGTAAAGCGGCCTTTACCGTCGTTTTAATTTTTATTTGATAAATCAATAGTACATATAAAAATAAGTAACTTTGTAATATATCTTATCAGGGAAATCAGTTTTTTTCTCTGCCAGAATTGATCAGTCATTATTAAAATTCTCAATTCTGAGGTAAAATCTGTATTCAGTGAAGACTTTCCCATTACTGAGATAGGAGATGAGAGCTGTACTGATGAGAGTGTATGTAAATGGCAAAGGGAGGATGGGGCGGAGCTCTGCTTTTAGCTCCTCCCTCTGCCTGTAGCTCCACCCTCTGCCTGTAGCTCCTCCTTTTGCCTCTAGCTCCTCCCTCTGCCTTTAGCTCCTCCCTCTGCCTATAGCTACTCCCTCTGCCTTTAGCTCTTTCTTTTGCCTCTAGCTCCACCCTCTGCTTGTAGCTCCTCCCTCTGCCTTTAGCTCCTCCCTCTGCCTCTAGCTCCTCCCTCTTTTATCTACATAAAATCTTATCAGTAGCAGCTCTCATCTCCTGTCTCAGTAATGAGAAAGTCTTCACTGAATACAGATTTTACCTCAGAATTGAGAATTTTGATAATGACTGATCAGTTCTGGCAGAGAAAGAAGCAGATTTCCCTGATCAGATATATTACAAAGTTACTTATTTTCATGTGTACTATTTATTTATGAGATAAAAATTAAAATGATAGTTACGCTTTAAATGAAAGTATAAAGTAAAAGCCAACTAAGAAGATCCATGTTCAAAATCTATACCGTATTCTTCAAATTTATACTCAGAAAATAATGGATGCCAAGCAAATTACCTGTCATTTTCCCATATTACGAAATTCCTTATGTCGTTTGATGTGATTTTTTGGAAACCATGACATGTGTCGTACACAATAATTTAGCAAATAATAACATGCCGTGATGTTCAGAAGTACATTAAGATGCTTTGGAAATAATATGAGATCACAGATGGCTGTATTTAAGGTGATTTAAAGGGAATCTGTCACCAGGTTTTTGCTCCCCATCTGAGAGTAGGGACAGAGACCCTGATTCCCGCGTTATGTCACTTACTGAGCTGTTTATTGTCATTTTGATGAAATCAATGTTTTCTCTGCTGCAGATCTAGCAGTTAAGCCCGCTTTACACGCTGCAATATATCTTACAATGTGTCGGCGGGGTCACGTCGTAAGTGACGCACATCCGGCATTGTAAGGTACATTGCAGTGTGTGACAGGTACATGCGATTGAACGGTAAAACGTTCATCACATACACATCGTACCTGTCTCTAGAATTGCACGTCAGATTGTTCATCGTTCCCGGGGTAGCGCACATCGCAGTGTGTGACACCCCGGGAACGATGAACAGATCTTACCTGCGTCCTGCGACTCCCGGCCAGAAATGTGGAAGGAAGGAGGTGGGTGGGATGTTTACGTCCCGCTCAGCTCCGCTCTTCCGCTTCTATTGGCCGGCTGCCGCGTGACGTCGATGTGACGCCGAACGTCCCTCCCACTCCAGGAAGTGGACGTTCACCGCCCACATCGAGGTCGTATGGACGGGTAAGTACGTGTGACGGGGGGGTTAATCGTTTGTGTGGCACGTTGAACAAATTGAACGTGCCGCACATACGATGGGGGCGTTGCAAATTGCATACGAGATCGTATGCAAAATTGCAACGTGTAAAGCAGGCTTTATACCAGGGGTCGGGAATCTTTTTGGCTGAGAGAGCCATGAACTCCACAGATTTTATAATGTAATTCGGTGAGAGCTATACTCACCAGGGGGGAGCAGCGGTGGAGGAGCGGCTCAGAAGGTCCCAGGAAGCAGAGTAGGTGATGCTGCGGGCACGGAGGAGGGAGTGTCGCGGCTCCAGAGGGTCGGTGATGCTACTACAGGCTCGTGGGGTGTCACGGCGACGGGCGCCATTGATCTGCCAATGGGCTGCTTTGACTCTCCCGCAGTTGACAAGATCGACTTCAAGAAAATGGCCGTGTCGCGTGTGCACATCGACGCAATGGACTTCAAGAAAATGGCTGCAAAGTTCTATCTGCGCACGCACCGCCTCCTCCGCCATTTTCTTGAAGTCGATCTTGTCAACTGCAGAAGATTCAAAGCAGCCCACAGATCAATGGCGCCCGACGCCGCGACACCCCACGAGCCTGCAATATTGCCAACCACCCCGGTAAGCCATATGCGGTTTGTAAGATGCAACCCCATTTTCCCCCCAGTTTTGGGGCAAAAAAGTGCATCTTACAAACCGGAAGATTTGTCTGCGCGCCAGATGCAGCCATCAAAAGAGACACTTCTGGTTGGCGAGCCATAGGTTCCCGACCCTGAGTTATGCACAGCTCATTAATATGCAGCATGCCAAGTAGTCCTGTAATGATAATCTCCTGCTGGTTAAACAGAGATTTTATCACAACTATACTGAGCAGCCCAGTAAGTGACACATCACTGGAATCAGGATCTCTGCTACTCTCAGATTACATGGCAAAAACTTGGTGACAGATTGCCTTTAAGCAAAAAAAAAGAGAAAACACCATATTTATAAAGAAAACATATAGAATATATACAAACAGAATATTTAATCTCACCCTTTCTTATATATTGCGGAGGCCATGGCTGAGTGTCTGCAGGGACTGTCTTTATGAGAAAAGCTCTTCAATTAGATTTGACACAAATAAGAATATTAGAAAATGGGAGATTAGAGAGTTTTGTGGAAGTAATTGCTGCCTGATATAATGACGTATGTCAGTGGTCTGTACAGTCTCATACAGACTCCCCCTCTATCTTTTATGGGATGTCTGAGTGACATGCCCTAGACGTTAATCATGTGATCTCCATACCAGCTGTGCATTGGTAAATTTAGACTATGTCATATGAGGCCACTTACATATTTGCTGTCGTCTGTGCTGGAATAGCACAAAATGTTGTCATTTGCTGCATATGGTGAAAATGCTTGATGCCTCTGACGGTTCCCTGTGGCCACACGTGCTGCACATGAGCCTCACGGTACCAATCCTCTGTGCAGTCTCCAGATTATTTGGATATTTAGGTCACACTAGCTGTAATCCAAGAACTGTAACAGGCTGGTTGCCGAAGGGTTAACAGCATGCATCTGCTACAAATCCTTCCATTTGCTATGATAAATGCATGCACACCAGGCTACAAGGTTACATTGTATTAGCAGAGGGCTCTGACATAACCAAAATGTCTGCCAATCTGTCCTAAGCATGACCTTGAGCGATGAAACCTAATCCATTGCTCAGAAGACGAGAGTGACGAGCCCGGTGCAAGGGGTCCTCTAATGTGCGCCAAATACCTGAACAATGACCAGTACCGGAAGAAAATCCATACACAGCGTGAATAAGAAAGTCACCACTGAGTCATGTATGTAGAACGTTGGGAGTAGTATGCATGATGGGAGTTGTTATCTTACAACCTGAGAGCCACAGGTTGGAGACCTCTATAACAGTCCGTCAGGGGGTCTCCTTATGAGCAGATGATGGGAAAAATCACTTTTCCTATCCTGACACCATTTCTCTTCACACTGATGCCTCAATGACCCTAGAATATATTCCAGATGTCTGTGAGATTGAAGCCTCAGCCCTAGAGATATCACTATACAAATGAGTGCAATCAGTTTACTATGTAATATCGGACATTCTCTCATTTACAAAAATCATTTATATTGTCACAATTACTATTAACTAATTATATAAATGAAAAAGAAGAATTGAAAAATGGATGAAGATGTTAAAGGGAATCTGTCACCAGGTTTTTGCTCCCCCATCTGAGAACAAAATAATGTAGATACAGAGACCCTGATTCCAGTGATGTGTCATTTACTGTCATTTTGAGAAAATCAATGTTTCCTCTGCTACAGATCTAGCAGTTATACAGAGCTCATTCATATGCTGGACTACATGGCAGCAGGTAGTCCTCTAATGATAATCTCCTGCTGATTAAACTGTGATTATATCAAAACTACATTAAGCAGCTCAGTAAATGACACATCACTGGAATCAGGTCCTCTGTCCCTATATTATGCTGCTCTCAGATTAGGTGGCAAAACCTGGTGACAGGTTCCCTTTAAAGTGATTGTCCCTGTTGGATCAATCAAAACATCATTTTTCAAATAAAATAGCAAAGCTAATGCTTCTGCGTACTGAAGGGTTTGTCTATTCCAATTTTTGGGTCAAAAATGCACACAGAATATTAAAAAAAACAAATGCCCACCAACTTGCAGCCGCCACGCCTTCAGTTCTGGGTCTCTGTACTTCTGACAGAGATGCTATGTGACCACTGCAGCCAATCAGTGACTGCAGCAGGATTCATGGTACAACTGATACATCTTTCTGTTATGTACTTGTTGTACTTGTATGTACTCCCTGGTCCTCTTTCCTTTCCTCTACACGTCCTGTGCTGGTGGTCATACATGCTCAGTCTCACTACCTGGACGCTCTTGTACACAGGTGGTGATAAGATACAGTTAGGTCCAGAAATATTTGGACAGTGACACAAGTTTTGTTATTTTAGCTGTTTACAAAAACATGTTCAGAAATACAATTATATATATAATATGGGCTGAAAGTGCACACTCCCAGCTGCAATATGAGAGTTTTCACATCCAAATCGGAGAAAGGGTTTAGGAATCATAGCTCTGTAATGCATAGCCTCCTCTTTTTAAAGGGACCAAAAGTAATTGGACAAGGGACTCTAAAGGATGCAATTAACTCTGAAGGCGTCTCCCTCGTTAACCTGTAATCAATGAAGTAGTTAAAAGGTCTGGGGTTGATTACAGGTGTGTGGTTTTGCATTTGGAAGCTGTTGCTGTGACCAGACAACATGCGGTCTAAGGAACTCTCAATTGAGGTGAAGCAGAACATCCTGAGGCTGAAAAAAAAGAAAAAATCCATCAGAGAGATAGCAGACATGCTTGGAGTAGCAAAATCAACAGTCGGGTACATTCTGAGAAAAAAGGAATTGACTGGTGAGCTTGGGAACTCAAAAAGGCCTGGGCGTCCACGGATGACAACAGTGGTGGATGACCGCCGCATACTTTCTTTGGTGAAGAAGAACCCGTTCACAACATCAACTGAAGTCCAGAACACTCTCAGTGAAGTAGGTGTATCTGTCTCTAAGTCAACAGTAAAGAGAAGACTCCATGAAAGTAAATACAAAGAGTTCACATCTAGATGCAAACCATTCATCAATTCCAAAAATAGACAGGCCAGAGTTAAATTTGCTGAAAAACACCTCATGAAGCCAGCTCAGTTCTGGAAAAGTATTCTATGGACAGATGAGACCAAGATCAACCTGTACCAGAATGATGGGAAGAAAAAAGTTTGGAGAAGAAAGGGAACGGCACATGATCCAAGGCACACCACATCCTCTGTAAAACATGGTGGAGGCAACGTGATGGCATGGGCATGCATGGCTTTCAATGGCACTGGGTCACTTGTGTTTATTGATGACATAACAGCAGACAAGAGTAGCCGGATGAATTCTGAAGTGTACCGGGATATACTTTCAGCCCAGATTCAGCCAAATGCCGCAAAGTTGATCGGACGGCGCTTCATAGTACAGATGGACAATGACCCCAAGCATACAGCCAAAGCTACCCAGGAGTTCATGAGTGCAAAAAAGTGGAACATTCTGCAATGGCCAAGTCAATCACCAGATCTTAACCCAATTGAGCATGCATTTCACTTGCTGAAATCCAGACTTAAGACGGAAATACCCACAAACAAGCAAGACCTGAAGGCTGCGGCTGTAAAGGCCTGGCAAAGCATTAAGAAGGAGGAAACCCAGCGTTTGGTGATGTCCATGGCTTCCAGACTTAAGGCAGTGATTGCCTCCAAAGGATTCGCAACAAAATATTGAAAATAAATTTTTTTTTTTGGGTTTGGTTTATTTGTCCAATTACTTTTGACCTCCTAAAATGTGGAGTGTTTGTAAAGAAATGTGTACAATTCCTACAATATCTATCAGATATTTTTGTTCAAACCTTCAAATTAAACGTTACAATCTGCACTTGAATTCTGTTGTAGAGGTTTCATTTCAAATCCAATGTGGTGGCATGCAGAGCCCAACTCGCGAAAATTGTGTCACTGTCCAAATATTTCTGGACCTAACTGTATCTGCCATTGTGCAGGTCAGACAGACCTGGTGCATTAGAAACTGCTTCTGGCTACATGAAGAAACCATCGCTGGGATGTAGTAGTTGCTCGGGAATTATATTAAACCTGAGGTGGCCATAGACGTTATGAATGTCACCTGAACCCATCGATTTCCGAGGATCTGGGAAATAATCTAATGAGAAATAATCTACTCTAAGGAGGGTCGGGCATTTTCAATTTCAATATGCTCTGAAATTGTTTCCATGGGAGATTAGCTGCCTCCCGAGGTGTCTGGCATCAACTTTCTTCTCTCAGGAGGAATAAGCGGTCGTGCAGCATTACAATGGTTGTCTCCTGCTGGATGAACCCTTAGTAATAGCCCCAGAGTTCAGCATAAAGTGGCAAAACCACTAACCTCCCAAAGTAGTGTGGCGTCCCTGAGGCTTCAGACGCCACAGGGCACAGAACCTGATTTTAGGTGCTGTGTTCATCGTGAATTCCTGGGTGAGCAGTGTCAGTTCTACACAACATCAATTCTCAACACACACCAATTGTTAGGTCACACATCGGTCAGGGTTTAAGGCAGGTACTCCATTAATGCTGAGAATGGACCAGTATACCTGGTGATGGAGCCTTAAGTCCCATTCACTGGCCTGAAGGGGTGGAGCCTGGCAAGAGGGAATGTGGGAGGAGTCAGTAGAAAGAGTGGGAGGAGTCAGCCTGTCAGAGAAGGGACAGTTGAGAAGAACTAGTTGAGACCAGTCTAGTCAGGAGAGAGAGATCCAGTCAGGTGTGGAGAGCAGTCGGTCTGAGGAGAAGTAGGGGGACAGCTGACAACCCCCATTCTGTTCCAGTCAGAGCTGACTAGTGGCTTTGGTGAAAGGAGGAGTGTGGTCGCTGGGGAGTAAAGCGTGATTACTACCAGGACCGAGCACAGAGAGGGTGTAGAGCCCTGGATTAGGGGACACTTCAGGCTCGCCTAATAAATCTACAGGGAGAGAAGATTGCACGTTTCTCAGCCCACCATAGTGTCCGAAGCGCAGCAGCAGACACAGAGCCTAGGTATTGGTATAGAGGTACAGCCCATTGAAAGGTTCGCGCTGCCTGCGAACGGACCGGAACTTTCTATCCAAAAAGTCAAACAGGGGCCCTCTAAAGCTACAGGCTACGGGGACCCACTTGTAACAAAGAGGTGCACGAGAGCAGCATTCACCGGGTCACAACCGCCACTGAGAACCGAGGAGTTCGGGATCGCCTGGAGCCCATCATGGTGGAGACTGGCACTCTGCGGACATAAATGAACAGTGAGTAAAACATCTTGACTGCAAGCCTTGTGTCGTCTGTTTTGTCCTGCACCTCATCAACAAACACCATAGACTTTCCAAACGGTTGCCCCGGGGTACCAGCTCCACCTGTGGGGAGCAAGAAACACCTCAGCTGCCACAACATCAGCCCCGGAGGTCCCTCCCAGCAGCTGCAGCCCCATAGCCACACAAATCCACAGGTGGCGTCACGAATATTATACAAACTCCCATCATCATCTCCCCCATCAGCCACATTAATTGACTCCGCCAGGGTCACGGAGTCGGGCCCCGCCACTGCTGACTACCCCGGACTAGTCCGGCCTGACACCGAGTCACCTAAGGACCTGGGGCGGGCGAGTCAGTAGCTCCTCCATCAGTGTAGTGTCCCTCGACAATCACCTGAGAATTACAATGTCATGTGACTGTTGCAGCCAATCATCAGCCTCTAATCTGCTGCAGCCAGTCATCAGTCTCTGATCTGCTGCAGCACTCACTATTTCGTTAGAGCAGTAAGAATAATGTTTCTTTCGCCCTGAAGGAATAGTAAAGACTATGGCCAATCAGCGGCTTTATGTGATGTTGTCTGTCAGGTGACCGGCAGTGGGCACAGTGCTGATACTGGAGAAGCAGCTTTAGGTTAAGGACTCATGGTGAGTAAAAATCGCATTCCACCCGCACCCATATTATTCTATGGGCCCGCTATCATGAGTGATTTTTTTCTCAGCCCTAATCGTAAACATAAAACAGTCGCAGTATGCTTTGGGTGGAATCCGATCCGTATTCACTCACACCCATACATGTCTATGAGTGCGAGTGGAACATTGCACTGCAATCGGATGGCACCAGAGTACAGTGTGATAATTGCATCAACTGATAATGGAGGCGATAGAGACATTAATCCCTCCCTCTCCTCCGCAGCTGTGATCTGATCACAAGATTGCAGCACAGTGACATGACACTCGGCTCACACTCACACCACAGTGACATGACACTCGGCTCACACTCACAGCAGAGTGGGAGCTACCTATCAGATGCCATACACTTGTGTGGCCTTAGCTTTACTCCTAGAGGAGGACGTATAATATTTTATACTGCACGGAGGCCATAAATAAGGGGTGTCCAGCAGTGAACGACCCTTTCACTTTAGTAAGGCAGCTTTTGAGTATACAACCCTCCACCCCTATGCCACACATGTTCTCTAGATATTCATGGTTCAGAGGTTTCGGCCCAGTTTACACAGTGATTGGAGCCATCTTGTTTCTTCCTGTCTGTGTCATAGACTATTCACTGAGCACAGATAGTTTCTCTTACACAGCAAACTCTGAATTATCAGATTAACACACCACGTGCGCCTCTTTTAGGGCTCGCTCACACCCCCATATAGGTCGGACGCATGCTATCTGATATTTAGAGGACAGCACTAGGAATGGGGCAGTGCTGATGACCCATTATTATCACTGACAGAATCGGTGAGGAAAATGCTGCGATTTCACTCTGAAATCGGATGGGTGTGAGAAAAAAAATCGGACACGGTATATATAGCATGCGACTTTTATGGATACATTACAATATTGTAGCATAGGAAACTGTAGATTAATAGTTGCGGAGTAAAAAAAGGGATTGCACAGAGCTAACAAGTGAGAAAAAAACTGTCCCCTTTTCTGGATGAAAGTCAGACCCATTTTTTTTCCACCTGTGTGACCCCGGCCTAAGTCTGGATCCCCCATTAATGATGGCTACATTGAACTTACTACGGGTCGGCTCTACCTTGGCACAGTGTCATTATGGTAAATGTGTCTAGTGGGGTCACTGGTAGGAACGGATCAGAACCAACAGAAGAAAGGGATCGAGTGGATCAGCATGATGGAAATGATTTCACTATTGGATTGAAAAGTGGCCGTGGAAGTCTCAGGGATTAAATTCACACATGATAAAAAATACAGTTTATATAAAAAACTGCGGATATCCAACAACGTGTGCAAGATGTGAGAAGCAGAGATATGGCAGCATAGGGAGATGTTCCTGGACCTCCTGCCAGTGACTGAATTACAGTCTGAAATGGCTGAGAAAACACAATGGTGCCCAATCCCCCATCGCTAGAGGCAGACATTAGAAAATGTGATGATTTGGGAATTGGCGCTGTTCTGTGCAGCTGGGTGTTTAGGATCACCCTTCATAGATGAACAGTGAACCGCAATTCCAGCAATGCCCTAATATCAGGGGGATCGCTGTCTGCATATTCTGGGGAGAAGATTCTAGGTCTCCAGTCCCCGGCGAGGGGCTTCTCTGCATTGTGTCATGTAGGGGCACATTCACACTTTATTTATTCTTCTTATGCTACATTCACACTTCCATCTTTTTGCATCAGTTGCAATCCGTCGCCTTGATGAAATACGGTATCCTGCAATATATAATTTGCAGGAATCCGTTTTTCCCCCATAGACTTTTATTACCGACGGATTGCGACTGACGGCATTTCGTTGCATCCGTCCCGCCATGGATCCGTCGTGGAGTTACTGACCGTCGAGCAGGAGCAACACACAATGCAACATTTTTTGTGTGCGGCGGATCGTTTTTTTTTACTATGAGCATGCCCACAGTAAAAAAACATGATCGCCTGTAAATTCAGTTCCAGATTCAGCGGCCGGAATGATCAGTTGATCGGCCGGCGGCCAGCTTTTGTGAATGATCAGCTGATAGGCCGGCGGCCAGCTTTTGTGAATGATCAGTTGATCGGCCGGCGGCCAGCTTTTGTGAATGATCAGCTGATAGGCCGGCGGCCCGCTTTTGTGAATGATCAGCTGATAGGCCGGCGGCCGGCTTCTGTGAATGATCAGCTGATAGGCCGGCTTTTGTGAATGATCAGCTGATAGTCCAGCGGCTTTCTTTTCTGAATGATCAGCTGATAGGCTGGTGGCCGGCTTCTGTAAATGATCAGTTGATAGGCCGGCGGCCGGCTTTTGTGAATGATCAACTGATAGGCTGGCGGCCGGCTTCTTTAAATGATCAGCTGATAGGCCGGCTTTTGTGAATGATCAGCTGATAGTCTAGCGGCTGGCTTTTCTGAATGATCAGCTGATAGGCCGGCGGCCGGCTTTTGTGAATGATCAACTGATAGGCCGGCGGCCGGCTTTTGTAAACGATCAGCTAATCGGCCGGCGGCCGCCTTTTGTGAATGATCAGCTGATCGGCCGGCTTTTGTGAATGATCAGCTGATACCCTTTCAAACAGTAAACAAAAACAACAGATCCGGTTTTTTTGCATCAGTCACATCAATTGTGCCACTATCTGCAACGCAACCGTTGCATCAGTCACAAAACTGATTGTGACTGATACAAAAAGACGCAGGTGTGAATGTAGCCTTATCTGTTACATTTTTAGGAAAATGTGCGTCGGACAGCCTGTGCCCTATTAAAGGATGGCGGCCCCCTTTAGACGGTGCAAGGTCTATCTGAAGATCGCTGTGCACCCCCCATATACACAGAATGGTGGCTTGGGGTTTTATTTTTGTATTTGTTTGCATCAATAGAAACCAGTAGGCAATTTTATTAATTTTGATGGCAACACAATGATAACTGATGGACCCTACAACTGACCCCCGAAAAGGGCACAATATAAGGCAGTGGCTTCCATCCATCCATTGTCATTGGGGTCTAGTGTACAATGGGTCAGGCACAGTGTTATCTGTGCTTTGTCGCCTTTTTAACATTTCTATAAAATCATATTCTGCAGCAAGATACATTAGGTACATAATGGGCTGCATGCAGGATATAACACCATGCCACTATGCAATGTATCTATGGGCTGCATGCAGGATATAACACCATGCCACTATGCAATGTATCTATGGGCTGCATGCAGGATATAACACCAGGCAATGTATCTATGGGCTGCATGCAGGATATAACACCATGCAATGTATCTATGGGCTGCATGCAGGATATAACACCATGCAATGTATCTATGGGCTGCATGCAGGATATACCACCATGCAATGTATATTAATGGGCTGCATGCAGGATATAACACCATGCAATGTATCTATGGGCTGCATGCAGGATATAACACCAGGCAATGTATCTATGGGCTGCATGCAGGCTATACCACCATGCAATGTATCTATGGGCTGCATGCAGGATATACCACCATGCAATGTATCTATGGGCTGCATGCAGGATATAACACCATGCAATGTATCTATGGGCTGCATGCAGGATATACCACCATGCAATGTATATTAATGGGCTGCATGCAGGATATAACACCATGCAATGTATCTATGGGCTGCATGCAGGATATAACACCAGGCAATGTATCTATGGGCTGCATGCAGGATATAACACCAGGCAATGTATCTATGGGCTGCATGCAGGATATAACACCATGCAATGTATCTATGGGCTGCATGCAGGATATACCACCATGCAATGTATATTAATGGGCTGCATGCAGGATATAACACCATGCAATGTATCTATGGGCTGCATGCAGGATATAACACCAGGCAATGTATCTATGGGCTGCATGCAGGCTATACCACCATGCAATGTATCTATGGGCTGCATGCAGGATATACCACCATGCAATGTATCTATGGGCTGCATGCAGGATATAACACCATGCAATGTATCTATGGGCTGCATGCAGGATATAACACCAGGCAATGTATCTATGGGCTGCATGCAGGATATAACACCATGCAATGTATCTATGGGCTGCATGCAGGATATAACACCAGGCAATGTATCTATGGGCTGCATGCAGGATATACCACCATGCAATGTATCTATGGGCTGCATGCAGGATATACCACCATGCAATGTATCTATGGGCTGCATGCAGGATATAACACCATGCAATGTATCTATGGGCTGCATGCAGGATATAACACCATGCAATGTATCTATGGGCTGCATGCAGGATATACCACCATGCAATGTATCTATGGGCTGCATGCAGGATATAACACCATGCAATGTATCTATGGGCTGCATGCAGGATATAACACCATGCAATGTATCTATGGGCTGCATGCAGGATATAACACCATGCAATGTATCTATGGGCTGCATGCAGGATATAACACCAGGCAATGTATCTATGGGCTGCATGCAGGATATACCACCATGCAATGTATCTATGGGCTGCATGCAGGATATAACACCATGCAATGTATCTATGGGCTGCATGCAGGATATAACACCAGGCAATGTATCTATGGGCTGCATGCAGGATATACCACCATGCAATGTATCTATGGGCTGCATGCAGGATATACCACCATGCAATGTATCTATGGGCTGCATGCAGGATATAACACCATGCAATGTATCTATGGGCTGCATGCAGGATATAACACCATGCAATGTATCTATGGGCTGCATGCAGGATATAACACCATGCAATGTATCTATGGGCTGCATGCAGGCTATACCACCATGCAATGTATCTATGGGCTGCATGCAGGATATAACACCATGCGATGTATCTATGGGCTGCATGCAGGATATAACACCATGCAATGTATCTATGGGCTGCATGCAGGATATACCACCATGCAATGTATCTATGGGCTGCATGCAGTATATACCACCATGCAATGTATCTATGGGCTGCATGCAGGATATAACACCATGCAATGTATCTATGGGCTGCATGCAGGATATAACACCATGCAATGTATCTATGGGCTGCATGCAGGATATACCACCATGCAATGTATCTATGGGCTGCATGCAGGATATAACACCATGCAATGTATCTATGGGCTGCATGCAGGCTATAACACCATGCAATGTATCTATGGGCTGCATGCAGGATATACCACCATGCAATGTATCTATGGGCTGCATGCAGGATATACCACCATGCAATGTATCTATGGGCTGCATGCAGGATATACCACCATGCAATGTATCTATGGGCTGCATGCAGGATATACCACCATGCAATGTATCTATGGGCTGCATGCAGAATATAACACCATGCAATGTATCTATGGGCTGCATGCAGGATATACCACCATGCAATGTATCTATGGGCTGCATGCAGGATATAACACCATGCAATGTATCTATGGGCTGCATGCAGGATATACCACCATGCAATGTATCTATGGGCTGCATGCAGAATATAACACCATGCAATGTATCTATGGGCTGCATGCAGGATATAACACCAGTCCGGAGCCCAGGTGACATCCCGCAGGTAAGTGTACCCGCCCCATCTGGGCAGGGGGGCTCGGCATCTCTGGGGATGACTATGCAGTGGAGTCAGTGCACTGCCCCTGCCCACCCGCGGACACAGTACAGTGTCACCCGTGTATCTGTCAAGGTCAGGAACACCCACTCTGCAGGCAGGGGGCTAGCTCACACCTATGGGGGCTGCACAGGATCAGATGCTCGGGGCTGCGATGCTGAGTGGTGCAGGCTGCTGTGATGTCTACAGCTGAGCTGCCGCATTCATGCTGAAGGAGCAGTCGCTGGAGGGCTGAGCGGCGGCTGTCACTGCAGCCTGTGCTGGGCGCCCACCCTGCGGGCACCATGCCCCGGGACACGGCCTCCCTGCTGCGCTGGGACGAGGTGCCGGATGACTTCGTGGAGTGCTTCATCCTGTCCGGGTACCGGCGGCTGCACCTGACCGCGCAGGAGTGCCTGGCATCCATCTTCCAGCCCACCAATGAGACCCTGAACTTCTGGACGCACTTCATCCCGCTGGTGCTGTTCGCCAGCCGCTTCTACCAGGTGATCTTCCTGTCCGGAGAGCTGCCCTGGCACCACCCTGCGCTGCTGCCCCTGTGGTGCTACGCCTCGGGGGTGCTGCTGACATTTGCCATGAGCTGCACTGCCCATGTGTTCAGCTGCCGCTCCCTGCGCCTGCGTGCCGCCTTCTTCTTCCTGGACTATGCCTCCATCAGCTACTATGGCTTTGCCAGCACCTTGGCATACTCCTACTATCTGCTGCCCCGGCTGAGCCTGCTGGACCCGGCCGTGATGACCCCGTACCTGCAGAGCCTGGGCTGGCACTGGGTGGACTATGGCATGCTGATGGGGCTGTACAGCGAGCTGGTGCTGCCGGTAGCCTTCGTGCTGGCAGTGACTTGTACGGTGGCATGCTGCAAGAGCAGATCCGAGGACTGCTCCTACCCCTTTGCCATCCGCACTTTTGTCTTCGCCATGCCCCTCAGCATGGCATGCCCGGTGATGATCGAGAGCCTGCTGTTTGACCTGGGCAGGAAGAACCCCACTCTGTTCGTGCATTTCTACAGGAGGTACTTCTGGCTGCTGGTGGCCGCCTTCTTCAATGTCAGTAAGATCCCGGAGAGGATCCAGCCCGGACTGTTTGACATCATTGGGCACAGCCACCAGCTCTTCCACATCTTCACCTTCCTCAGCATTTATGACCAGATGCACTATGTGGAGCAGGGGCTGGAGCATTTCCTCAAGGCTCCTCACACCTCCCCCACCTTCCAGGGGACAGTAGGGTACTTGGTGCTGCTCATCTTCTGCCTGGCCATGGTAATAAGGACCTATCTAAAGGGACTATCCAGCCACAAGCAGGACTGATGAGAGCTAGATGCTGCCTGGGTGCAACCATGCTGGCAGCATCACCCCCCCCCCCCCCCATCCCAGATCTGCTGTCTGGCGTCATCATCCCCCCTTCCCAGATCTGCTGTCTGGGGTCATCATCCCCCCTTCCCAGATCTGCTGTCTGGCGTCATCATCCCCCCTTCCCAGATCTGCTGTCTGGGGTCATCATCCCCCCTTCCCAGATCTGCTGTCTGGGGTCATCATCCCCCCTTCCCAGATCTGCTGTCTGGGGTCATCATCCCCCCTTCCCAGATCTGCTGTCTGGGGTCATCATCCCCCATCCCAGATCTGCTGTCTGGGGTCATCCTAATACTGTCACCTCCCAACGCAGCGTCATCGTGTGTAGGGAATGCGCCTTAAATGTGTCACCTTCGGGCATACTGTGAGCTTTAATGGATGGCACTGGATTCCTGGCCAACCTTACAGCAAAACATAAAGTAGTAAAGTAATCTAGATAGAATTAGAAAGGAGAATATACCAATTGTTTGGAAGATTCTTGACCAATAGTTGAAACTTGTGATGAGACACATGAATAATTCCAAAAAATCTTTGTAACATTTCCAGCAGATGGACATATTATAGCAGTGGTCACTCATTTCATGACCGTTTTATTTCTCTGCATGTCTGTGCCTAGCTATATGAGCAGCAGTTACAGCAGCTCCCCTCCCCCTCCTTTTATTTCCAGTGCCCACCAGCCATGGTTGCAGCCAGGCAGAGATGATAACATTGAACCACTAGAAGATGCCTTCACTCTTCCCTGCCATGCACACAGCACACACAGTGGATGACGCCTTGCCAGTGTTGCTGGTCCCCTCCACATCTCATGTAGTCTCATTGTCACTGTCGGAGTGCTGGAACATGACAAATAACGCTGCTAACATTCCTGTCTGTTCCTATAATGTGCCCCAGTCCATTATATGAATATATCACACTGCTAACTCTACCACTAACCAGGTAACACCAACAGACTACCTGAAATGTCCATCTCTCAGGACCTCCACCTATGGTACCCTAGGGCTCCTTGTGCTGTCCTCTAATCTGCTTCTAATAGGCAGCTCAGGTTATGATCATACTAATAAGGGTACATTGATGTCATGTTAATAGGGGGTACATAGAGAAAAATTGTAAAAAAAAGATGTATAGTTGGGTTCTCAGGGTATATCTGTGATGGGATCTTCTGTGGAGTTAGTGAGAAGTGACCTTATTGCGATGGATGAGCATGTACCTTCACTAATGTCTAAGGGGAATAGGTCTCCACACTAGTTTTTTAGTGCATAGACAGCTGCCTGTGTGTGGCCACATCTCCCCTGAAATCACAGGTGGTTAGGGAAACCTCCTAGCTCCTGGACCTCCAGCACGCTGACCCACTATGATAATAACCTCACTGGGGCTTATACCTTCATTAATGTCTATAGAGACTAGGTCCCCACACTAGTTTTTCACTGGATAGACAGCTGCCTATGTGTGGCCACCTCTCCACTAAATCATTGGTGGTTGTATAAACCTCCCTGCTCCATGACCCCCAGCTTTCAGACCTATTATGAGAATCCCCTTACTGAGGTGGATGAGTATCACTAATGTCTAAAGGGAATAGGTCTCCACACTTGTTTTTCACTGGATAGACAGCTGCCTATGTGTGGCCACCTCTCCACTGAAATCACTGGTGATTATGTAAACTTGCCCAGCTCCTGGACCTCCAGCACTCAGACCTATTATGAGAATCCCCTTACTGAGGCTTATACCTTCACTAATGTCTAAAGGGAATAGGTCTCCACACTAGATTTTTAGTGGATAGACAGCTGCCTGTGTGTGGCCACATCTCCCCTTAAATCACAGGTGGTTAGGGAAACCTCCTAGCTCCTGGACCTCCAGCACTCTGACCCATTATGATAAGAACCTTACTGAGGCTTATACCTTCATTAATGTCTATAGAGACTAGGTCCCCACACTAGTTTTTCACTGGATAGACAGCTGCCTATGTGTGGCCACCTCTCCACTGAAATCACTGGTGGTTTTGTAAATCTCTCAGCTCCTTGACCTCCAGCACTCGGAACTGTTATGAGAATCCCCTTACGGATATGGATGAGTATACCTTCACTAATGTCTAGATCCCCACACAGTGGATAGACGGAGCCTATGTGTGGCCTCCTCTCCACTGAAATCACTGGTGATTATGTAAATCTCTCAGCTCCTTGACCTCCAGCACTCGGAACTGTTATGAGAATCCCCTTACGGAGATGGATGAGTATACCTTCACTAATGTCTAGATCCCCACACAGTGGATAGACAGAGCCTATGTGTGGCCTCCTCTCCACTGAAATCACTGGTGATTATGTAAATCTCTCAGCTCCTTGACCTCCAGCACTCGGAACTGTTATGAGAATCCCCTTACGGAGAGGGATGAGTATACCTTCACTAATGTCTAAAGGAAATAGATCCCCACACAGTGGATAGACAGCTGCCTATGTGTGGCCTCCTCTCCACTGAAATCACTGGTGATTATGTAAATCTCTCAGCTCCTTGACCTCCAGCACTCGGAACTGTTATGGGAATCCCCTTACGGAGATGGATGAGTATACCTTCACTAATGTCTAAAGGGAATAGGTCCCCACACTAGTCTTTCACTGGATAGACAGCTGCCTATGTGTGGCCACCTCTCCACTGAAATCACTGGTGGTTTTGTAAATCTCTCAGCTCCTTGACCTCCAGCACTCGGAACTGTTATGAGAATCCCCTTACGGAGATGGATGAGTATACCTTCACTAATGTCTAGATCCCCACACAGTGGATAGACAGAGCCTATGTGTGGCCTCCTCTCCACTGAAATCACTGGTGGTTATGTAAACCTCCCAGCTCCATGACCCCCAGCTCTCAGACCTATTATGAGAATCCCCTTCATGGTAGACTCCTCAGACAGCCACAAGCGGAATGACTCTAATAAGTGCTGTGCGAAGGCCTTTACTTCCAGAAGAGTGAATGCATCTTCCATTCCTATGTGCAATCCCTAAGGGGCATTAATAGTTTTATTAGGATATTGCAATGAAATAACGGGACGCAAACCAGTAACTTATTTATTTATTGATTTGCTTTTCTTTCCTGCTGCTTGTGTAATGAGCTTTGTCTTTTTGGGGTCATCTGCTCTGGGATTAGCTTTTCAGTGTAAACTGTTTGGCAGCTGCTAATGTTCTCTGTACTGTGCACTATGCACACAAGATGCCAGATCCAGAGAAGCGGCATGGGCAGGAACAAGACGAATCTTCAATTACGCCAGGCCTCTTGTTCTCATTCATAAATGGATGATCCTTCCTAGGCCCAGCTGCTAACGCACAATGTGAACTTACTGATTAACCACTGCAGCGCTGGACAGATTGCTGTGTATCACTCTAGACCACAGGCAGATCTGCACAGGTCTACATGCACTTAACACTTTCAGCACCAAAGGGCTGGGCTCCACAATACAGTGCATTGCTTTCGCTGCCTCCATTGCAGTGCAGGGGTCAGCTGTCATCCTTTTTATCTCATGATCTCACCCGCTTGGCTGTGCCTGCCTGTATTTGTGCGAACTTGGTATTTATTTCATATGTACATTATGTTCCTCCAAGCTATGAGACAGGAATTGGAGTTGGGTTTTTTCAAGGGTGGATTTACAGAATACTATAAATCCAGCCAGCACATCAAGAGTTAAACAAGCCATCTTTTTGCAATGCATGAGCATATTGAGAAAATAGACCATGTAGTGTAACTAATTTGCAAGCACCTGACTTGAAATAATAATAAGTTGATTAATTTTTAATGTTGTTCTTTCTTTACTACTATGTTACATCGTCACCTTTCTTCTAAACAACTGGGATGGGAGATGTTTGCCGATTAGAAGACAGGTAAAATATTGGCATTGCCCGTAAGCCTTGTTCACACAGAGAATAGAGCGATGCAGTATTTGACAAAGACCTGTTACATAATGCTATTTTGCTGCAGTTAACAAATCCTTAACACTAGAAGTCCCAGAGAGGGGTAATATAACATTTCTACCTTTGGAACCCAGAGACGGTTCGAATGACCTGAAGGATTTTAGCTAACATCCTATAATCACCGTCTTTTGTTCTGTAATTAAGGCCATTACTGTCGCACCACAGGAGGTTGTTGTTTTCCATTGAGTTTAGCCATTTAGTTTCTAGTTAGTTCTATTCAGTTTATTGTATAGTGTCATTTGACCCTCTTTCGGGACTTCAGGGGGGAGCTCGAAATTTCTGGGACTTCTAGTGTTAAAGGGAACCAATCACCAGATTTTCGTATATAAGCTAAAGCCAGTGCTATACTGGCACTATCAGGCAGATTCTATACATACCTGTAGTGGTCAGCTCGGATATTTAGGTTTTAAAATCCAAAAAAGTAAAGTTTATAAAATCGGCAGCTTCTTGACTGACAGCAGCTGAGGAGCAGATAATATCTGGGGGGAATTCATAGTTATCCCCTCCCCTTGTTAGAATTAGCATAAGTATTATACCATCGATTTACTTTTACTTGCAGGACCTGTGGTGAGGTCATACCCATGTGACCAGAAGGGGAGGGGCCTCAGACAACAAAGCTGATACCAGGTCACATGGGTATGACCTCACACAGGTCCTGCTAGACAATGTGAGTCGTTTGTATAATGCCTATGCTAATTCTAAGAGGGGGAGGGGATAACTTTGAATACCTCCCAGATATTATCTGACCCTCAGCTGCTGTCACTCAAGAAGCTGATGATTTCATAAACTTTACTTTCTTGGATTCCAAACCTATATATCTGAGCTGACCACTACAGGTATGTATGGAATCAGCCTGATAGTGCCAGTATAGCACTGGCTTTAGGTTATATGCCAAAATCCTGGTGATTGGTTCCCTTTAGCGGTGTTATCCAGCGCCTCTCACATCCGGAGGTAAGAAGAGCTTCTGCCATAGTATCCATGTCGATTGTTTGCCATGTCTTGTGCTCTGCCAGCAGGTATCAACAGGGGTCACCTGTCCCATTAATTAGAGTAGGGCGCATGCACGGTACCTTTGATCAGTAGCTTCTCTTACCTCCTGATGCAGAAGTGAAAAGCACTGGATAACCAATTTTAGGCTATGTACGCACACTGCAGTCTTGTTTCTCCAGCAAAAATGCACCCTCTGGCAGAAAAACACACCTCTGGCAGAAAAAAAGGATAAAAAACGCATGCGTTTTTGCCGGGTTTTTGCCCCTGCATTTTTTTAACATTGTCAATGGCAAAATGCAGGGAAAAACACAGAAAAGAAGTGACATGCTGCTGCTTTTTTCTGCAACCAAAACTTCAGGCAAAAAAGAAGCAACGTGCGCACAGCCTTTTGGATTTCTCATAAACTTTGCTGGGGAAGGTCATACATACAGTTTAGGACCACAAACTGCACCCAAAAATACACCAAAAAAGCAACAAAAATGCAGCAAAAAGAGCAGCGTGCGCACAAGACCTAAGGGAGAAAAATTATATATCCATGTCCACACACGGTGCTGAAGATATTCAACACGCTCTTGAATCCAATCCTGCCACCATATCATCCCCAAAAAAAAATAATCAGGATTTGAGGGTAGGTCACAAATCTTTAAATTGGCACCATTTATCTGTTCTGATTGTTTCAGGAGCATGAAAATGGTGAAATCTGGTGCAAAATCTTCCTATCAGCATCTTCTGCAACGTATTTCACCAGCAGGTGTTACTACAGATTTCAGGTCACTGCCATAGGGTGCATTTAAAGAGAATCTGTCAGCAGGTTTTTGCTACCTCATCTGAGAGCAGCATGATGTAGGCAAAGATATCCTGAATCTAATGATGTATCACGTAGGGGTACTTTACACGTTGCGACATCTCTAGCATCGGCTAGTGATGCCGAGCGCGATAGCCCCCGCCCCCATCGCACATGCGATATGTGGTGATTGCTGCCGTAGCGAACATTATCGCTACGGCAGCTTCACACGCACATACCTGGTCAGCGACGTCGCTGTGACTGCCGAACTATCCCTCCTTGAAGGGGGAGGTGCGTTCGGCATCACAGCGACGTCACCGCGATGTCACTAATCGGCCGGCCAGTAAAAGCGGAGGGGCGGAGATGAGGGGGACATAACATCCCGCCCACTTTCTCCCTTCCGCATTGCCGTTGGGACGCAGGTAAGGAGATGTTTGTCGCTCCTGTGGGTTTACACACAGCGATGTGTGGACCTGCAGGAACGACAAACAACATCGTACCCGCGGTCGACCCGACATTATGAAAATGACCGACGCTACACAGATCACCGATTTTCGACACATTTGCGATCGTTTATCGTCGCACCTAGGATTTACACGTTGCAATGTCGTTACCGGCGCCGGATGTGCGTCACTAACGACATGACCCCGACTTGGATGTGATGTCGCAACGTGTAAAGTACCCCTTAGTTTACTGGGTGCTGCCCTTCTGATATCAAAGATTTTATTTTTTTGTATGTAGCAGAGCTTAACAAGCTGCCCCTGCCCACACTAGGCTTTCAGTGTACATTGCCATAGACAGAAGCTGCTAATAACAGAAGGGGCACGGAGTCCGGACTCCAGCTCATGTGCTCCTCAGTCAGACTAATCATAAAGCCAGGACACTAAACACACTTTGAGATAAGAGACACAGGGCTGTAATGTGAATTTTAACTTTTACAGCATTCTGTCCCCAGATTACATAGCAAAAAACTGCTGACAGATTCTCTTTAAATGTAGTGGAAAAGACTACATGTAGGAGGTGTGTTGCAGCGCATTATTGAGCTCTCCATATTAAAAGCACATGCATGCTCATTTGAGCATACATACAGTGAATACAATACACCCTTCACAGTTTTATAAATATTTTATTATATCTTTTCATGGCACAACACTGAAGATGTGAGACTTTGATATAATATAAAGTAGTCAGTGTCCGGCTTGTATAACTGTGTAAATTTGGTGTGCCTGCTAAACAACTCAACACCCAGCCATTAAAGTTTAAACCTTATGGCAACAAATGAGTAAACCCCAAGTGAAAATGTGCCCAATTAGCCATTTTCACTTCCCGGTGTCATGTGACTCATTAGTTTTAAAAGTTCTCAGGTGTGAATAGGGACCTGGTATGTTAATTTGGTGTTATCTGTCACACACTCTTTCATACTGGTCACTGGAAGTTCAACATGGCACCTCATGGCAAAGAATTTTCTGAGGTTCTGAAAATAATTGGAGCTCTATATAAAGATGGCCTAGGCTAGAAGAAGATTGCCAATACCCAGAAACTGAGCTGCAGCATGGTGGCCAAGACCATACAGCGGTATAACAAAACAGGTTCCACTCAGAACAGGCCTCGCCATGGTTGACTGAAGAAGTTGAGTGCATGTGCTCAGCATCATATCCAGAGGTTGTATTTTCAAAATAGACATATGAGTGCTGCTAACATTGCTGCGGAGGTTACAGGGGTGGGGGGGGGTCATGCTGTCAGTGCTCAGACCTTATGCCGCACACTGCATCTAATTGGTCTGCATGATTGTCATCTCAGATGGAAGATGATGCACAAGAAAGCCTTTGGTTTACTGAAGACAAACAACTAAGGACATGGATTACTAGAACCATGCCCTGTGATCTGATGAGACAAAGATAAACTTATTGTGTTTAAGATGGTGCCAGCGTGTGTGGTGGCAACTAGGTGAGGAGTACAAAGACAAGTGTGTCTTGCCTACAGTGAAGCATGGTGGTCGGATTGTCATGGTTTGGGGCTGCATGAGTGCTGCTGGCTGTGGGGAGCCACAGTTCATTGAGGGAACCATGAATGCCAACATGTACTGTGACATAATGAAGCAGAGCATGATCCCCTCCCTTTAGAAACTAGGCCGCAGGCAGTATTCCAAAATAATGAACCCTAACTCAACTCCAAGATGACCACTGCCTTGCTAAAGAAACTAAGGGTAAAGATGCTGGACTGGCCAAGCATGTCTCCACACCTAAACACTATTGAACTGGTAGATGTTGAAGAGGATCCAGTGGCTCCTGTGAAGCGCTAGTGAACTCCATACACAAGAGAGTTAAGGCAGTACTTGAAAATAATGGTGGCCACACAAAATATTGACACTCTGGACACAATTTGGCCATTTGGACCTAGAGGTGTACTCAGTTTTGTTGCCAGAGGTTTTGAAATGAATGGCTGTGTATTGAGTTATTTAGAGAGCACACCAAATTTACACTGTTATACAAAGCTGTACACTGACTACTTTACATTGTATAAAAGTGTGATATCTCCAGTGTTGTACCATGAAAAGATATAATAACATACTTACAAAAATGTGAGGGATGTACTCACTTTTGTGATAAACTGTATACACCAGAGAATTGGGAGAGATAGCTGCCAGCTGCACCTTCAAGCCACCTAAACACATTGGACTAACGATGGTGTAACCCAGAGAAATTGATGGGTTTAACTGCATTGGGTCTTGGGCAGATGATTTTCAGGGGAGTAATAGGGGAAGTCCGATCTTGTGGTACAGGTCTGCAGTCATTCTATGTGAATCAGTGCTCTTGCTATCAGGATTCACTGATATTGCTGGTGAGAGTGGGCATTTACGTAACCACAAGTGTGCGAGATGTAGATGTGAAGCCCCACAGGTGTAGTGTCGGTGCATTACCTTCAGGGACTCCACTCGGCTGGATCTGGTCACAGGTAGGAGATCTTCTTCTTGTCGTGACGCCACTCTCAGTATTGCGGCCAGTAGGGACCGCCACTGCAGGTTGAGGGTCGCCTGGGGCTGATGGTATGTGCAGTTAGTTGGAATAGCCTCCTGAGAGTGAGGCAAGCCCCAGGGCCCGATGTAGGTGCGTAGTACCACAAGGCGCAGAATAACTCCACACACGCAGAATGTCTTTCAGGGTTTTTACTCACTTCAGGTGGCAGGGTGAGTAACCCGGGCGTAGCTGGGATGAACCAGGCGGGAACCAGGTGTCCTTCAGGCTGACTTGTGAGGGTGACTACTAACTCGCCTTCCTTAGCCCTTTTTGGTTTGGGGTGACCCCGACTTTTAGTCCCTATGGGGGTCACCCAGGGAAGTTGCTGAAGCCTCACTCCCCTTCGTTTGCCGTGTGCT
Organism: Anomaloglossus baeobatrachus; assembly: GCF_048569485.1. Classification (NCBI taxonomy): domain Eukaryota; kingdom Metazoa; phylum Chordata; class Amphibia; order Anura; family Aromobatidae; genus Anomaloglossus; species Anomaloglossus baeobatrachus. The sequence goes on along the minus strand of NC_134355.1, from coordinate 529,311,568 downwards.
TGTTGCCTGGGCCAGATCACTCCAGCTTCTTGCCTCCTGTGAGCTATGGGCCCTAACTGTGGCTACGTGGCTGCGGCTTTTGTGGTGTTGTGGCGTGGGCTTTGAGAGCCCCACACCGGCAGGTTTAGCAAAAGAAAGCTGGATCTATCTCCGCTTCGGGATCTGCCGCCCGTTTGGGCCTGGTACTCTCTAGCAGTCTCCTTACTTCCCACTCCGTTGCTCTCTCTCTAGCTGAAGATGGATTTCGGGTAGCACTCCTAGTTGACCGTTCTCCCCCGTCGGTAGCCACTGCGCGGGCGCTGTTAGACAGCAACAGCCCCACAGGTATGCTCCTCACTGAGCCCTATGGAGTTCTGCTCTAACTGACTCACTGCCCCTCCTCTCCTGTTCTTGCCTACGCCACCTAGCAACCAGACTCTCTTACCACACCCCTTGAGAGGAGATGGAGGCTTTTGGCCCCCTCCACTATTCCAGTGAAGGTCAAGGCTTTTCCCCCTCCTGGGATCCCCAGGGGTCCTCTCATGGGTACATGTGTGAGACCTGATCACTATGCGCCTGTGTACCACACCCCTGTCAGCCTTCTGGATTACCTGTATTGTACTGTCCCCAGCATGGGTGCAGTACTCAGTGGTGCCTGACCAGGTCAGGGGCGCCACATTCCCCCTTAGTTATCACCAGCACGTCCTCGGGCTGCAAGACAACATTTTAAAATGCATGCATAAAACATTAAAACATGTAAAACATTTTTAAAAGCACCAGGTACCATACATCACCACCCTCCACCCACAAGTCCGTTAACCCACCCAAAACCCTTTCACGTTGGCCGCGGCTTCAGCCACTTCTGGCAGGATGTAGAGGCGGCTTTCACGGGCTGGTGGTCTTCAGGGTATACCTGGCCTGGTGGATCCGCGCCTTCAGCCTCTTCTGGCAGGATGCAGAGGCGGCCTCCACAGTTGGTGCTGACCAGGTACCCTCTTTGTGGTGGAGAGCCAGGCCCCATAAACAGGCATGCTCTCTGGTCGCAGGTGAGCCAAGGCCCTATATACGGACGGGCTCCTCCTGGTTGCAGACGAGCCAAGCCCCTAAACAGGCTGACTCTGGTGGTGGTGGTGCCCTCTGGTGTAACTATTTACACTGCGAGAGTTTGTGGCTATAGCCAGTTCATAGCCTTAAGGTTTATTTCTCACAATAGTTTTTGTGGGCACATTACTTGAACTTGAGAATGTTGCAAAACAAACTTTTTCAAAACTTTAACTGGTAACTTCTTTCTTTACTTTACTTTTACTCCTCCATTTCACCAGGGCTTGGGCCTGTAGGGCTGCGGCACCTGTTGCTTTCTTGCTCTTTGTCGTCGTCTGAGGTAGTCTCATCTGTAGGTTCCTTGTCTTTTCTTTCTTGATCTTCATCTGTTTCCTTTGCTGCATCTGTTTCTTTATCTCTGTCTTTTCTTTCTTCTTTGGGACATGGTGCTACATCTAAGGCATACCAGCCTCTTTCTCCTTGGTGCATGGTGAACTGCACTGTGTCTCCCATTTTTAAGTTTCTGCCAGGGTGTCCTCTGGGCAAGTGGGCTCTCACATCCCTCCTATTAACGAAAATGCCCTCTTTCATACCCGGTGCTACAATGAATCCATATCCACTTCTCAAATTGAAATCCTCCACTACTCCTCTGCAAAGGGGTCCTCTGGCCTGGGCTTTGGCTCTTCTCAGGAACCTTTTCTCCTGTAGATCTCTGGCCGTGACTTCTCTCTGCTCTGGAGACTGTGGTGCAGGGGACAGCGTTGTTCTGTTGCGACGCCTTGTCTTGCGGGCTGGGTTTTGCCGGGCTGTTACTTCAATGCCTGCAGGGCCCCAGGTGAGGTTTCTGGGCTGATCTTCGTCAGCAGACGGTGTCAAGTCCTCCTCATCCCAACGTGAATAGGGTAACATCTCCGGCTCTGAGTATTGCTCCACTGCCGGTGGCTCCGGAGTCAGCTCCTCAGCTTCCTGGCCTCCTCTCCCCCTTAGTTCTTCGCTGCACTCTGGTTGTGGTAGCGCTGGAGATGAGTGGTCCTCAGCTGGTCTGGGCGGTGGACTCTCTGGCGCGGCTGCAGGGGTTGCCTGAATCTCCTTGGGGGTATGCGGAGGGAGCAGATACCGATCCACCATCTCTTGTGGGAACTGGGCCTCTAGGTCAGCCTTCAGCTTCCAGTATTCGGGGTCCTCTCCTATCAGGGTCTTCCTAGCAGGGACCTCTTTGGACTGGGGAGCGGTGTCTGCTCTGGCCTTGCAGGCCGGGGTAAATGATGAGGTAATCTCTTCTTGGCGGGCCGCGCCTGGCATGGCGGCGGCCTGGTCTTGGCGGGCCGCGCCCTGGATGGCGGCGGCCTGGTCTTGGCGGGCCGCGCCCTGTATGGCGGCGGCCTGGATCGGCGTCGCAGCTGTGATGGGATCTGTGCAGGCTGGGCTGGGCGTCGCTGCAGGGACCGGGTCTTGGTGGGCCGAGCAGGGCATCGCTGCGGCGGCCGGGGCTTGACGGGCCGCGCCTGGCGTGGCTGCGGCCTGGTTCAGCACCTCACTTGCGGCGCGGACGAGCGTTGCTGCGGCGGTGGGGTCTCGGCGGGCCGGGCCTAGCAGGGCGGCGGCCTGGGTCAGCGTTACGCCTGCGGCGCGGATGAGGGTCGCGGTGGCAGCCGGTTCTTTGCGGGCCGGACTGGGCGTTGCTGCAGGGACCGGGTCTTGGTGGGCCGAGCAGGGCATCGCTGCGGCCGCTGGGGCTTGGAAGGCCGCACCTGGCGTGGCTGCGGCCTGCTTCAGCGTCGCCGCACCGGACGCCTCTTCGGGGACCGCGGGCGTGGCAGCAGGGGTCGGGGCACTTGCGCTGGCCGGGGCATCACTCGACTCACCCACCGGTGGCAGCATCGGGGTCTGCGTCATCGCCGTCCTGTCTGGCACTCGGCGCGCGGCTCTCCTTTCATAGGCCCGAACCGCCGCGGTCATCTCCAGCATTTCCATTCGTTCTTCCCGGATCTGCTCCACAACCCGGGTCTCCAGTCGGTCGCAGAACTGGGCCAGCTCCCGATACCACCAGGCAGCGGAGCCCGGTTCTGGATTTCTGCGGTCAGACGCCATTTCTTCTGCGCCCTCTTCTGCACGACTCTCCAGCTGTGGACTCGCCGTTGCCTCTAATAGCAAGCTGTTCAGTTTCTGCTCTGCCTCTTTCAGCAGCTCCTCTCCCAGCAGCAGGCTTCTGGCTCCCTTTCTGTCCCGACGTCTCTGGACGCTTCCGCTCTCTTTACAAGCGAGGTCAGAACTCTGCAGGGGATCTCTGGGTAGCCACACCTCTTCGTGGGCGGTAACTTCTCCCAGCGCGGGCTGCTGTTGTTTTTCAGCGCGCTTTTCATGGTGGCAATATGGCGGCGCTTCCAATTTTTCAAGCGGACCGCCCAGGCACATGGTCACCTGTCTGAACAGGTCTAGTCCTTATCCTGTTCGTGACGCCAGATGTGAAGCCCCACAGGTGTAGTGTCGGTGCATTACCTTCAGGGACTCCACTCGGCTGGATCTGGTCACAGGTAGGAGATCTTCTTCTTGTCGTGACGCCACTCTCAGTATTGCGGCCAGTAGGGACCGCCACTGCAGGTTGAGGGTCGCCTGGGGCTGATGGTATGTGCAGTTAGTTGGAATAGCCTCCTGAGAGTGAGGCAAGCCCCAGGGCCCGATGTAGGTGCGTAGTACCACAAGGCGCAGAATAACTCCACACACGCAGAATGTCTTTCAGGGTTTTTACTCACTTCAGGTGGCAGGGTGAGTAACCCGGGCGTAGCTGGGATGAACCAGGCGGGAACCAGGTGTCCTTCAGGCTGACTTGTGAGGGTGACTACTAACTCGCCTTCCTTAGCCCTTTTTGGTTTGGGGTGACCCCGACTTTTAGTCCCTATGGGGGTCACCCAGGGAAGTTGCTGAAGCCTCACTCCCCTTCGTTTGCCGTGTGCTTGTTGCCTGGGCCAGATCACTCCAGCTTCTTGCCTCCTGTGAGCTATGGGCCCTAACTGTGGCTACGTGGCTGCGGCTTTTGTGGTGTTGTGGCGTGGGCTTTGAGAGCCCCACACCGGCAGGTTTAGCAAAAGAAAGCTGGATCTATCTCCGCTTCGGGATCTGCCGCCCGTTTGGGCCTGGTACTCTCTAGCAGTCTCCTTACTTCCCACTCCGTTGCTCTCTCTCTAGCTGAAGATGGATTTCGGGTAGCACTCCTAGTTGACCGTTCTCCCCCGTCGGTAGCCACTGCGCGGGCGCTGTTAGACAGCAACAGCCCCACAGGTATGCTCCTCACTGAGCCCTATGGAGTTCTGCTCTAACTGACTCACTGCCCCTCCTCTCCTGTTCTTGCCTACGCCACCTAGCAACCAGACTCTCTTACCACACCCCTTGAGAGGAGATGGAGGCTTTTGGCCCCCTCCACTATTCCAGTGAAGGTCAAGGCTTTTCCCCCTCCTGGGATCCCCAGGGGTCCTCTCATGGGTACATGTGTGAGACCTGATCACTATGCGCCTGTGTACCACACCCCTGTCAGCCTTCTGGATTACCTGTATTGTACTGTCCCCAGCATGGGTGCAGTACTCAGTGGTGCCTGACCAGGTCAGGGGCGCCACATATACGTGTGGTCACATGCTGACTAGACAGGCTGGGCTTCTCTAAATTCACTTGTCTTGAGATAAGTCAGACATGACTAGGTGGAATGTGGCTGAACGTATTGCAAATTGCATATATGACCGCCTGCTCTCATCAGCAATACTGGTAAATTCAGATAGCGGCTCCCTCATAGAGTACACAGGAGCACTTAGCCGAGTGAGCACTGCTGTGTATAGGAGATAGGCCTAAGCCACACGGCGAGAAAATCGGTGCGAGTGGAGTGCGATAAAACATCGCATTCCACTCGGACCAATATTAGCCGGTGTGTCAGCACACATGAGCAATTATTTTATCAGCCCTAATCGGACCGAGAAAACAATCGCAGCATGCTGCTATTGTAAAGCGAGACTCTTTTCTCTCACCCATTCAAGTGAATGGGGCAAGAAAAAAATCGCACTGCGCTCGCGGTATACCGGTGTACCGCGCGTGCAGTGCGAGAATCGCAATAGCTGGCTACGGAGGAGAGAGGAAGAGAAATCCCTCCTCCCCCCCCTCAGTGCCGCCCCCCCCCCCCGCAGCTGAGGTCTGCTCGTACAGTCGGACCACAGTCGCAGGGATACTAGCATGACACTCGGCTCTGCTGTACTGCCAGCGTGAGCCGAATGTCATGCGAGGATCGCATTAGTGCCCCGTGTGACCCTGGCCTTACAGCTGAAATAGCTGCTGGCCGAACAGCCATTTCAGGTGGTTACATTTGTGTTTTTCAATGTAGCACCTGCCCCTCTTATGAGTTGAATGCAGATCACCATGAAACCAGTTTGTGATCTAAGTTTAGTTCGGTAGAACAGTATCAGAGCTGAGTGTATTCACTGTAACACAGGCCCTGAAATAACTACACCAGTTTGACACCTAAGGCCATAATACGGCACACGTTACTGCCTGTTTTATTGTTGCATTGCCTGCACCTCTCACAGTTCTGTTGAACCCGCAGTGACCTTAGTCTTTATATAGTAGAATGATGATCTCAAAACAACTATTTGTGCTGACTCCACTATCAGCGTACGAGCTCAGAACCCCCAAGTGTGTCATTTTATTACATTGGTGAAGGAGAAATTTCAAATGAGAAGAATGATTTGGGCATGTGATAATTAAACACATCCGATCTCCATTTCCTCTGACATCTGCAGTTATGTTAAAGGGAACCTGTCATCAGAAATTTAGCTTGAAACCTAAAAGATTCCCCCTCTGCAGCTCCTGGGCTGCATTCTAGAAATGTTCCTGTTGTTTATGTGCCCCCTTGCTGACCAAAATAAAGACTTTGTAAAGGGGTACCTTTTTGTATTCAGATCTTGATAATGGTACACGGGGGCGGGCTCTCTGGTGGCCGTTAGTCTGCCTTCTGTCGCTTTAGGCTGTCCCCCATCGCTCCATTCCATACTTCAGGACGCCGCCCACTGCGCCCGAGGTCCCGTGCACGCGGGGACTGCTGGTCACGTGTGTCGCAGGCACAAGACTATGGGCGGCGCTGTGATTGCATCGCAAGTGCCCGCCCATCATCTCGTGCCCGCCCTTTCCCCTCTGCCTCCAGCGTTCTGCGCAGAACGTTCCAATGTCGGGTCATCTGGCCAGCACTTGCGCAGAACGCTGGAGGCAGAGGGGAGGTTCCCTTTAAAGTTTAGAGGCCCCATATATATTTAACCAAAGTCAGCCTATCCCGCTGGCAGCAGCAAGTAGAGCTGATTGTTCTTTTTTGTGTACTGTATAACAAGCTTCAGAAGCCCTGCAGGAGATTTGAGTATTATGGTATCCATTAAATGTGTGATAGAGGCATGTACCACTACCTAGATAAAAGATGTCTCCTTACCTGCATCCCGAGGTGGCCACATGTGCACCAAGGCGTGAATGTGCAGATGGTCACACAAGTGTGTTGCTTTCATCATTCATTTCTTAGGGAGTCAAATGATTTCCCCAAGAATGGCCTCTGTCACGTAATTCAAACTGCAGAATGGCCTAGTCCCATCTCAGGACAGACTGCAATCTGAGGAAACATAGCTCCCGAAACCTGCGTCTCAGCAGACGGAAGAGCTGTATTGTAAGCACACATACCTCAGTAAATCAAAGTAAAGTGTGTGATAGCAGAAGAAATAAATCTTCTCCTTGGCTAAAGATTTATTTTCCTGTCACAGCATGTCATCTCGGCACATTGAGGTTTGTGTGATTATAATACAACTCCTCTGTCAGTTGAGTCACAGATCTTGGGAGCAGTGTTTCTTCTGACTGTTGCCTGTCCTGACACTTGACTAGGAAGTGCTGTGGTTTGAATTATGAGAGAGAGGCATTCTTAGCGAACCCTTTTAAGAAAACAGCTGAAAAAGCATCTAGGGCTGTTTCCATGGCCCCTAGAGAACTGAATGGAGAGAGTTGCACATATGTGCAGTTATCTTTCATTTCCTGCCTGGATGCAGTAGACATGGGGAGCTATGAGATATTTATGACATAGTTATGATTTGCTGTGTAGTCTTAGGCGGGCTTTGCACGTTGCGATATCGGTAACAATGTGTTACCGACGCTGCAGCGATAGTCCCCGCCCCCATCGCAGGTACGATATCTTGTGATTGCTGCCGTAGCGAACATAATCGCTATGCCAGCTTCACACCCGTTTACCTGCCCTGCGACGTCGCTCTGGCCGGCGAACCGCCTCCTTACTAAGGGGGCAGGTCGTGCGGCGTCATAGCGACGTCACACGGCAGGCAGCCAATAGAAGCGGAGGGGCGGAGATGAGCGGGACGTAAACATCCCGCCCACCTCCTTCCTTCCGCATAGCCGGCCGGGACGCAGGTAGGAGATGTTCCTCGCTCCAGCGACTTAACACACAGCGATGTGTGCTGCCTGCTGGAACGAGGAACACCTTGTACCGTCGCAGCAGCGGCATTATGGAAATGTCGGACCCTACACCGATCATACGATAACGATGCTTTGGCGCTCATTAATCGTATGTAAAAGGCTTTATACACTATGATGTCGACAGCGACGCCAGATGTGCGTCACTTTCGATTTGACCCCACTGCCATCGCACCTGCGATATCGTAGTGTGCAAAGCCCGCCTTAGGTGGATATACAAATTTAAAGGGCATTTTTCAATAGGATCAACCCTCTAAAGCTGTTTATATGGGTATTTGTGTCATAGCAAGTTGAGTAAGATAAGACCTTGATGTTTTCGATCCAAAGTCTTATTACATTACACCCACAAACTGTATTTCATTGGATTTTATATGATATACCAACACTAAGGAGCAAGTATTTGTGAAGTAAACAGGAAGTGATATATGGTTTTATAAATATTTTAAATATATAAATCTGATAATTGTGACGTGCGTTTGTATTCAGCCCGCTGAGTAAATGCTTTATAGGACCACTTTTCACTGAAATTACTGCTGCAAGTTTTTTAGAGTACAGTATGTCTCAACAAATTTTTGCCCATTTTTATTTGCAAAATAGCTGTAGCTCAGTGAGACTGGACGGAGGCGTCTGTGATCAGCAATTTTTAATTCTTGCCACAGATTCTCAATGGGATTTAGGTCTGGAGCTATCAAACACATGAATATTCTTTGATCTAAATCAGGGGTGTCAAACTTAAGGCCCACGGGCCAAATGCAACCAGCCACATCATTTAATGTGGCCCGCGAGTTGGGTTGTTGGTAAAAACTGTGTATTTTTCTCTGCTATCCATACTGAGCTGCAGAGAAAAGCACCATCCGTGATTTTTTAAAAAATTACTGTCTGTTTGTAATGTGCATGCGCTAAAGAGGCTACATGCGCAGTACAAACGGTAGATGCTAGAATGTATGGGCTCCTGATAGTTGTGACGTAATTTATGTCATGTGTTGTCAGTGTCACCTCCGGTCTGAAGCGCCACACGACATTCAACAAAGTGGCTGCGACTCTGATTTGACACGCGCTTCTTATTTTTAGCTCCTGTTCACTGCATCAATGAGAAGCTGCATGTGAAAAAGGACAAAGGGTGGTGGGATTTGGGGGGTCTATAATGACGGGTGGGATGCCTATGGTAGGATTTGGGGGAGTTATAATAAAGGGGGATACATTTGGTGTGATTTGAGGGTCTAAAATGTGGGGTATGCCTGTGGTGGATTTTGGGTGGTATATGATACTGGGGGATGACTGGTGGGACTTTAAGGGTCTATATTGCTGTGGGGATACCTGTGTTAGGATTTGTCATGCGTGTGCAATGCTATGGGAATGTCTGTCATAGGATTTGGTGGTATACAATGCTGGCAGGACTAGTACGATGGGATTTATGGGGGGGGGGAGTTTTGGGAGGGGTACAATGCTGGTGGGATACATGTAGTGGGATTTGGAAGTCTATAATGCTGGGATATGCCTGTGGTGGGAGTTTGGGGGTGTGCGATGCTGTCCAGATGCCTGGATGGATTTGGGGGCTTGGGGTGTGCAATGCTGGGTGAGGAAGCTTTTGGTGGGATTTACACCCCAGGAACAGCACCCTTAGCCCTACAACCCAGGGACAGCACCCTTAGGGCCCCGTCACATCGCTAGCAACATCGCTGCTGATGGACAACTTTTGTGACGTAGCAGCGATGTTGCTAGTGATGTCGCTGTGTGTGACATCCAGCAACAACCTGGCCCCTGCTGTGAGGTCGTTGGTTGTTGCTGAATGTCCTGGGCCATTTTTTAGTTGTTGCTCTCCCGCTGTGCAGCACAGATCGCTGTGTGTGACAGCGAGACAGCAACAACTAAATGTGCAGGCAGCAGGAGCCGGCTTCTGCGGACACTGGTAACCACGGTAAACATCGGGTAACCAAGAAGCCCTGTCCTTGGTTACCCGATATTTACCTTCGTTACCAGCCTCCGCCGCTCTCACTGTCAGTGCCGGCTCCTGCTCCTTGCACGTGTAGCTACAGCACACATCGGGTAATTAACCCGATGTGTACTGTAGCTAGGAGTGCAGGGAGCCAGCGCTAAGCAGTGTGCGCGGCTCCCTGCTCTGTGCACATGTAGCTGCAGCACACATCGGGTAATTAACCAAATGTGTGCTGTAACTAGGAGAGCTAAGCGGTGTGCGCTGCTCCCTGCTCTCTGCACGTGTAGTTGCGTGTGCTGGTAACCAAGGTAAATATCGGGTTGGTTACCCGATATTTACCTTAGTTACCAAGCGCAGCATCGCTTCAGTGCGTCGCTGCTGGCTGGGGGCTGGTCACTGGTTGCTGGTGACAGCTCACCAGCAACCCGTGTAGCGATGCTCCAGCGATCCTTGCCAGGTCAGGTTGCTGGTGGAATCGCTGGAGCGTCGCAGTGTGACATCTCACCAGCAACCTCCTAGCAACTTACCAGCGATCCCTATCAGGTTGTATCGTTGTTGGGATTGCTGGTAAGTTGTTTAGTGTGACGGTACCTTTAGTCCTACAACCGAGAGACAGCTCTCATACAGCTCTACAACTCAGACACCTGACATATAGCGGTTCAGGGACATCTCCCTTTTAGCCTCTGATCAGTTTGTGCATTGCAGCCCATTTTGCATGGAGATCTGCATGAGCCCTTACAATTACAAGTTAGGAGACCCTTTGAAGGCAACCATAATGCTAATGTGGCCCTTGGAAAAATGAGTTTGATGCTCATGATCTAAACCATTCCATTGTAGCTCTGACAGTATGTTTAGGATCATTGTCCTGCTGGAAGATGACCTGCTGGAACCTGTGAGTCTTGTGCAGCCTATACCAGGTTTTTCTCCAGGATTTCCCTGTATTTAGCTCCATCCATCTTCCCATCAATTCTGACCAGCTTCCCTGTCCCTGCTGAAGAAAAGCATCCACATGGTGCTGTCACCACCATGTTTGACTGTGGAGATTGTGTTTTTAGGGCATTGTGCAGTGTTAGTTTTCTGCCACAAATAGTGTTTTGCATTTAGCCCTAAAAGTTGTACTTTGGTCTCATCTAACCAAAGCACCTTCTTCCACATGCTAGGTGTGTGTCTTACGTAGCTTTTTTCAAACTCCAAAAGGGAAAGAGACAGAGACAGACAGGGAAAGAGACAAACATACGGAGAAAGCGACAGACAGACAAAGAGATAGAGAGAGACAGACACAGACAGATAGAGAGGGACACACACAGACAGAGACTGGGAAAGATACAGAGAGACAGTTACTATCCCAGGAAACGCCGGGTACTACAGTTAGTTCTTCTATAAAGGCCATATTTGTGGAGTATCCGATTAATAATTGTAAAGTGAACAGATTTTCCCACCTGAGCTGTGGATCTCTGCAGCTCCTCCTCAGTGACCATGGGCCTATTGTCTGCTTCTCTAATGAGTGTTCTCCTTGCTTGGGATGTCAGTTTAGGTGGAGAACCATGTTTTGGTAAGTTTGTCGTGCTATACTCCTTCAATTTTTGCATGATGGATTGAACAGTGTTCTGTGTGATGTTTAGAACTTGGACTATTGGTTTTTCTTAGGCTGTAACTTAACCCTGCTTAACTTTTCTCAGCTACTTTATCAATGATCTGTCTGATGTGTTTCCTGGTTTTCATGATCTGTTTGATTTCTAATATTATCAACCAAGCCTCTGAGACCGCCACAGAACAGATGTAGTTGTACTGAGAATAAATTATAAACAGGTGGACTCAATTGACTAATTATATGACTCTTGGAGGCTATTGGTCACTCAGAATTTGATTTATCAGAATACAGGGGGCTGAATACAAATGCACGTCACAAGTTAAAGATTTATCTTTTTTATAATATTTAGAAAACCATGTATCATTTACTTTACACTACAAATACTTCCTACTTATTGTTGGTATATCACATGAAGTCCCAATCAAATACATTTACGTTTGAGTGTAATGTGAAAAAGTGTAGAAAAGATCACTGGGTAAGATGACAGTTGGAGCTTCAAAAACAATATGGAGGAGGGAGGCGTTAGAGACAAGTTCTTGACAAAATGACAAATACAGTTTTCCATATAACTTTATGAGCACCAACTGCCATCTCCTCTCTCAGTAATAAGAAAGTTTGTATTCTCTGAAGACAGCTTTTACCCATGAATTGATAATTTTGAAAATAGAACTTTATTTCATAACCAGCCTAGGTACAGCAGATAGCTGAGGGTTGCAACCTACAGCTGCTGCTTTACCTGTGCTGGTTATGAAAAATTGGCTTAAGCCCACGTCATTTTCACCCTTTAGTTATCTATTTAATCAACAAAATAGCTGTACAGGCTATGTATCTATCTACCTAACATCTATCTATCTATCTATCTATCTATCTATCTATCTATCTATCTTTGCACATCTTTTTACACATAAAAAAAACATTCATTTCAGTATTATCCGGTATGTGTCACACTAATGTCACAAGGAAGCTATTCGTGTGCTGTCCATATTTTATCTGTGCTGCCAGACAAAATATAGACTTGTCTCCGTGTAGATCACACGAACATGCAGGTGTTTCACATGGATACACAGTCCGTGTGAAAACACGGAGGTGTGAAGATTCCCATTGATTTTAATTAATATTCATGTGAACGTGTCTCCGATGTGTGTCAAAACGGACACCACACATACCAGAGACACGAATGTGTGAATGGGGCTGTTATATTGTATAGTATCAAATGCTGCTTGTCAGTTATTATATTCTCTGCAATATTTTTTTGCATGTCATCTCTTAAAATGCCCTGAAAAGCTTTGCACACCAGTGATGTCTGACTTACTAGACGGTAGTTGAATGGATCCACCTTTTTACCTTTCTTTAATATCGGAACCACATCAGCCATAATCCAGACCAGTAGCACCAACCCTGTTACAAGAGAGTCTAAAAAGATGACATACAGCATTCTGTCAATTACTGAGCTCAATTCCCTCAATATCTGTAGATGAATGCCATCTGGCCCAGTGGACTTGTCAATATTTAATTTGCTCATATGCATATCCTTATTGTGTTTAAATTAATTATATCAAGTGGCAAATTTTGTTTTTTGCCTTGTTAAATGATCCTTGGAACAGTCAGCTTTTTGGTGAACTCGGTTAAAAAGTGCCTGTTTAATATCTCAGCCTTTTCTTTGTACTCTATAATTATCCTGGTATTATCTTTTATGGGGCTAACACTATCCATTGTGCTCTGTTTGAAATTGATGTATTTCTAATTTTATTTTCATTTATGTTAATGTAGTTGTTGATTTGTGTTTCAGTAGCTACCGTATTTTTTGGATTATAAGACGCACTTTTTTTTTCCCAAATTTTGGAGGAAAGTGGGGGGTGCGTCTTATAGTCTGAATATATGATTATATGGGGCTTGCTGGCTTGAGGGGCAAAGGGACGGTGCTGGATTGGACTTTACAATGACAGGTTAGGGTCTCCCCTGTAGAATCCCCCGCTGGAGCAACCACATGAGCCGGCTAATTAACTTCATCAATATGCACTGCTTCCCCACACCTACCTCTCAGCACTAAAGCCAGTGTGCGCTGAGAGAGGACATGGGGAGCAGATACTGCGTTACTTAGTTCCTGTAATAGCCGGCACACATGGTCTCTTCGCAGCCGCCGGCTTTCTGCAGCTGCAGGGGACATCGTCTACCTGCTATTACAGGAGCAGAGTGCCGGCGGGAGCAGGAACAGTGTGCTGGCGGCGGCTAGTGTATCAGTGCCACATGTTAACCTGCGCTCAGTACAGTTACCGCAGCATGTCAGCCTTGCCCGGCCACGCGCTTGGGACCATGAAGTGGACAGTCTGCCCCTCCAGATGAAGTGCTGCCGTAATTGAAAAGCCAGGGCACAGGACAGCACAGCCCTCCCACCCCCCACTGGCACTGCCTCTTCATTACATCACTGTAATACCATACTTCCTGGTTTCTAACACGGTGGCAGGGCCAGGCTTACCGTACATCATTATCATAGCTAGAGTCTGCTCCGGTAAGAAGTAGAAGTAAGAAGTTACAATACAATAAACTATAAGTCTCCCCCTCCCCCCTAATAAAATATAGTACCGTACCTTAGAGGAAAAATCACATTACTGTGTTGAACTAGAACTCCAAGCATGCCATACAGGACATGCTTGGAGTTAGGCTAGGGCCCCACTTTGCGTTCTCCTACTCGCAGTTTAGAACGCACGTTTTTGCCTTAATTGATTTATCCAAAGTTGCCTTTTTCTGAAATTTAGCGCTTAAAACGCATGCGTATTTCCCGCGTTTTAGCTGCGTTTTCAGCGCTTTTTACATGCTTTTCCACTTGCATTTTGAAAGATGCGTTTTGAACATCAAGACAGCTAAATAAAGTTTAAGCAGTCAAACAGAATAAAAAAAAGGAAAAAAGTTAAACAAATCTATAATTTAAAGTAAAATAATGGAAATATATTTATATCATTAATTTTTTGCGTTAATTCGATATTTAACGAAAAATTAGCAATAAATTAATAATTTTTTTTAATTTCATTGGTCGGACTATGTGTGTATGTAAAGAGACATATGAAATCATTATTTTGATGTCCAAAAAACATGCGTTTTTGAAGTCCAAAACGCATGTTTTCTGCACCAAAAAAGCAGGTTAAACGCAGGAATTTGGATGATTCTTAGTTTTTGCCATTTCTCATTGACTTCAATGTTATCAAAACTGACCGAAAATGTCAAAAACAATTGACATGTTGCTTCTCTGAACGCATGGTTTTTGCAAATGCGTTTACAAACGCAAAGTGGGGTCGGAAAAATCACATTTGCGATAGATTTTAATGGGAATTGGAAACGCAAGCATTTTGGCAGGAAAAAGGTGCTTCTCAAAACGGACCAAAAAAGCACCAGAAACGCAGGTGGAAACGCAAAGTGGGGCCCTAGCCTTATAGTTCTCCTTAAAGGGGTTGTCCAAGTTCATCTCATTTCCCTTGTTTGCCGCTGTTGAGTTGTTTACAGTTACATTGGTGAAATATTACAGTATGTTATTTAGGTTATTAAATATTTTACCGCATTTTTTGCTGCAAAATGTTTTTTTCCTATTTTACACTTCTAAAACCTGGATGCGTCTTATGGTCCTGTGCATCTTATAGTCCGAATATTTGTATAATTTTGGTAGCTTGATTTCATTTTTCATTTCCTATTGAGATTTTTATACTCCTGAGTAGCTATTTCTGTGTTCACAGCCTTCAATATTTTAAATGCCCTTTGTTTTAGTCTTCTATACTTTGTACAGTCTTATTTACCCATGTTCACACATTCCATTTTTACGTGCATTTTTTCTGCACCAGTAAAGTCAATGAAATTCCTGAAATCTCATGCAGATACTTTTTCCTTGTAGATCTGAAGCAGTTTCATATCTGAAGCATGTCAATTCTTTCAGTGGTTTTGCAGTGTTTTTCACTCACTCAAATGAAAGGGAAAAAATGCACGAAAAACATACGTATTTTAGGCCCCTTTCACACGTCAGTGATTCTGGGACGTTTGTGCTTTTTTTTAAACGTAGCAGAATCACTGACATACGCAGACCCATTATAATGAATGGGTCTGCTCACACGTCAGTGATTTTTCACTGCACGTGTCTCCGTGCAGCGTACCCGCGTGTGCGTGATTGCTGCACGGAGACATGTCCATTTTTTTCTGGCATCACTGATGTTCCACGGACCACGCAGTGGTGTGGTCCGTGAAACACGTGCCAGAAAAAAACGTGCTTTTAAAATAAAAAACATTTTAACTCACCCGGCGTCCAGCGATGTCCTCTGCAGCCCGTTCTCCCTGCTGCTTCTAAGCCGGCTGATTACTGTCGCGCATATTCATTATTCATCGGGCCTTAGGCCCGTTTCACACGTCAGTGAAAAACAGTGACGTTTTTCACTGGCGTGTAAAACACGCACATGTCCCTGCGTGTGCCGTGAATCACGGCACACGTGGGTTGTCTAAGTGCAATCCGGGCTCCGTTATCCGTGGCCCGTGATTGCACTTAGAGATTCACTCACCTGCGCCCGCTCCCGCTGTCCATGGTGCTGATCGCTCCCACGACGCAGCATCCGGCCGGCGCTGACCCCCGCAGCAGTTGCTTCCGGGTCGGCTGTGTCGCGCATAATGAATATGCGTGGTCCGTGGAACATCAGTGATGCCAGAAAAAAATGGACATGTCTCCGTGCAGCAATCACGCACACGCGGGTACGCTGCACGGAGACACGTGCAGTGAAAAATCACTGACTTGTGAGCAGACCCATTCATTATAATGGGTCTGCGTATGTCAGTGATTCTGGTACGTTTAAAAAAAAGCACAAACGTATCAGAATCACTGACGTGTGAAAGGGGCCTTAGGCCTCTGCCACACTCACGTGAAATTCACGCACGTGCCGAGAGACACGTATTTCACCTGCGTGTTGCGTGCAGGTAAGTACGTGTCTCTGGTACGTGCGGGACACGTGTGTTCTACGTGTGCTATCCGCGATAGCACACGTAGAACCGGTAATTATCATACTCACCTGGTCCTTCCTGCTGTCCGCGCTGCTGTCCGTGGTGCTGATCCTCGGTCTCCAGCCCTCCCGTCTCCCCGCTGCTGCTGCTGCCAGGCAGTGAAGTGAATATTCTATGAGATTAATGAGCGGCGGTCGGCAGCAAGAGGCAGCAGCGACAGAGACAGGAGGGCTGGAGAAGGTGAGTAAATGTTTTTTTTTTTTTTCACTGACACGTGTGTTTTCTCCGGCGCGTGTCACTTGGGACCGCATCCACACTACACCCGTGTAGTACAGGTGTGGGCCGTGTGACACCCGTGCTGCGGGAGAAAAAACGGACATGTCAGCGCTTTGAAAAACGCACACACGTACAAACGCACACGGACACACGTTCCGTGTGGTTTTACGTGTGTGTGCCTGCTACAATAGGGTAGCATTGCTGTACGTGTCCCCGTGCCGTCGGTATGTGTAAAACATGACAAACACGTGCCGGCGGCACGGATGTGTGTTGCAGGCCTAACACAGTGTTTTTCCTGCTGAAACTTCAGTATTTGCAGCATTATTTATTTATTATTTTTTTTTTTTACAAATACTGAACATGTGCACATACCCTATGGCCATGTGCACACGCAGCAGATGTACTGCGGATTTTACCATGGATTTGCTGCAGAAAATGTTTCTAACATTTCTGTAGTCATTCCCCAGCAAAACCTATGGGTATAAAAAAATGCTGTGCGCAAACTGTGTTTTTTTATAAATGCGGATTTACCCGCGGAATTTCTGCTGCGGAATTAATGAGCATGTCACTTCTTTTCCGTAGGTATCTGCGGTTTTTGTCATAGATAATGGTAAAAATCCGCAGGTACCAACCTGCGGAAAAACTAGAGCAAATCTGCACCAAATCGCGGCAAAACCGCATGCAGATTTTGTTGCGGTTTTGGTGCGTTTTTTTGCCGCAGGTGCGGGATTCTTTCAGAGGGTCCGGATTTTCCCTAAGAAAAAGTCAATTTCTAGTGCGCACATGGCCTAATTGTTTTCCTGTTAGGGCAAATCTGTGATAAGTAGGGCATGCTACAGTTTTTAAGAACGTCAGTGTGCCTTCAGAATTCTACAGCTTCCAACTGCATTGTAAACAGGATTACTAAAAATCCCGAACACTGTGACAAATTACTGCAGCAGATAAAAAAAGCTACATGTGAATATATCTCTTATGCCTACAACAGATCAGTGATCTAGTTTGCCCTTTTACTTGAACGAACAGAATTAGTTCCCACATTGCATGCATAGTCTACATATCCATGGATATGTGCAGTTTACTGACAGTGTCAGTGCCATACGGTGAAAAAATAGACAACCAATAGATTAAAAGGCATTTTAGGACACTGGGTTATTAACAGGGATTTTGGCAGTACCCTGCAACGTCAATTGTTAAGCTCACAGCGTGGGAGCTGGGCTGGTACTGACCGCGCGCACGCTTGTCATTCTAGAACTGCAGCTAAAATGATGGAGTATTCTCAGCACTGCAGTGCCTGTACTGTACAGTATAGCACACGGGCTCGCTGCATGCTTTTATTCTGAAGGAACGGCAGCTTATATTACAGCCGGCACTGAGGCAGATTTCTGCTGACCTCCAAATGTGTGCAGACTGCAGAAAACAGATCAATACTAGCTAGTGCAAAGCTTCACTGTGCCTTAGTAAAGAATGACCCACAGCCTAGAGGTTATACAAATATTCAGTGCTTGTTATACAGAACATCAGTTCTGAGAAATAGATTATAGTGTTGGCGTTAAAAGGGTAAGAATGTGGGTTGGTTGAGAGGTTATCCAGTTGCATAAACCTAAAGTTTAATGGGGTAATCCAGCTGATATTATTTATCACTTACCTCCACTACTATGATCTATACCGATTACCATGATGGGGTCCATTAGTCCTCATATCCAGCACTACAGCTATGTGAAGGAGTTTTGCCACGCTAGGTTTGGGCAAAAGGCGGCAGGGGGAAAAGAAAATCCTGTCTCTAGGGAAGGGGGAAGATGGTGGCCCTTGGTCAAACTTACCGCTGGCCACTGGCGTTTCTAGATAGGTTCCGCATCTATATGTCGATGAACTGAAGAAAAGAATGAAGGACCGCACCCCATCCACTGTGCAGGAATAGGATATATTTAAACGTGCAGGGTAAAAAGCCGGGGACGCACTGTGAGCTGGCTCCCAAGCAACGGACGACGGCCGTTTCGTCTAATCAGGCTTCCACGGGTCCATGTGTGGAGCTACACCACCGTCCCTTATAAAGGAGAGCTCACAGGTGCGTCGCTAGCCACATAAAAACAATCATGGAGAATGTAATACAATTTAAATGCATGGAACATACCATGCAACAGTGTAACATGATAAACATCAACAGTACAAAGTATTTTTATCCAAGCCAAAAAATACATACACATATACAAATAAAAATGAAACTGAAAGACACAGAGGTATAAATAAAAGGGAAATCTACAAAAACACTGACATATCAACGCGATGATTTAACCCCATGGGACCTTGCGCTCCATAATCAATAATAAACCTAGCCTCTACCTGTTACAAAAGTCGCTGAAGGTTGCCCCCCTTAGGAGGGAGAACAACCCTTTTCAGGCCGGCGAAGCGCAAGACATCAGGGTTACCATCATGGTGTTCGCGGATATGGGTGATCAGCCTGGGAGAACCTTTTCCTGACGTAACAGAGTTATAATGCTCCCTAAATCTGATGTATAGACACCTAATCGTCTTGCCTATGTAAAACCTGCCACACGGGCAGAGAATCACATAGACAACGAATTTAGTCTTGCAAGAGATAAACTGGCGCACAGAATGAAAATATGGGCCAACTTGCAAGGATTGGCCCGTGAGGTGTACATTACAAAACCTGCAACTACCACATCGGTAATTGCCCGGGGGGCAACATCTATCAAGCCACATCCCAGGGCTAGTAAGTCTATTCTTTACCAGTTTATCCCGCAGGTTGCTACATCGCCTGAAAGTTACCAAAGGATTAGCTTTGGTCATTTCACACAAGGTAGGATCCCTCTCCAGGATGTGCCAATGCCTACATAAAGTTCTCCGTATGACATGTTCCAATGGTCCAAAACGAAAACTGAAGACAAACCTGTTCAAATCACTAACCCTCTTCACAGAGGGACTTTCAAGATCAGGGGAACAAGCACAAGATCTCACCTTCTCAAAAGCAGAATCAATCAATTTATTCGGATACCCCCTCTGCTGCAGCCTCTCCTTTAACTCACATGACTGCCGGAGAAAAGTCCCCTCAGAACTATTAGCCCTACGTACCCGTAAAAATTGACCATAAGGTAAAGCCATTTTGTTATGGAGAGGATGTGCGCTCTGAAAATGCAAGAGTGAGTTGGATGCCGTAGGTTTCCTGAACAATTGAGTGTGAATAGTACCATCCCTGATGGAAACCTCAATATCCAAAAAATTGAGGTTGTCGGCACCAAAAGAGGAAGTGAAAGACATATTCATTGTGTTGAAGTTGTTAAGATGTGACACAAAATCCGAGAATAAATCCTCCGTGCCATCCCACACAATGAATATGTCGTCCACATACCTCAAATAGTGGCGAATATATCTCAAAAAGGGATTGGTGTCCGAAAACACGTACTTGCTTTCGAAGGAGCCCAAGAATATATTGGCCATGGCACATGAGACAGGGGTACCCATGGCGGTACCCCCGCACTGCAAGTACCACCGGTCCAAGAAAGTAAAAGCGTTCTTAGAAAGAACAAAATCTAGGGCCTCCTCCACAAAATTGCAATAACAGGCATCCTTCCCACTCTGTGCCACCATCTCCCTCATGGCTTGGACACCCAAGTCCTGAGGGATACGGGTATACAGGCTCTCCACATCAATTGATGTCAATTGAAAGCCCTGCTGCCACGTTATACCCTTCAATAGCGCAAGGAAATCCCCACTATCCCGAACATATGAGGGAATGTGACTGAGCAAAGGTCTCAGTAGCCAATCTAGATAGTGCGATAAAGGCTCCGTTAAGGAGCCAATACCAGCCACTATCGGGCGGCCGGGGGGGTCAATCCTGCACTTATGAATCTTGGGTATACAATACCAGCACGGTTTCGTGGGGTAGGGAGGAATTAACTTCTCCACCTGTGCCTGTGTGAGGAAACCCAGGCCTACATACTTGCCCAAAAGCCGCACCAAAGATTTCTTGAAATCATGGATCGGATTACTAGGTAAGGGGGTATAGGTAGCTCTATCAGACAACTGCCTAAGGCACTCCTGCACGTACTTCTGCCGGGTCAGGAGGACCACGTTGCCCCCCTTGTCCGCCTCACGGAACACCGTGTCCTCCCAACCCTGCATAGTACGAACAGCAGCCAATTCCCCCTGACTCAGATTCTGAGTGGGGGTATCGTAAACCAAAGCCTCAATATCTTTTAAGACAGTGTCCTGATACAATTCAACCAAATTCCCTGGCACCGTGGGAGGATAAAAATCAGATTTTTTTGTTTCCGCATCTATATGTCGAGCAGGATACCTAGGCCTTGGCTGACCCTGAAAAAGGCCTTAGTTAGTGACTATATGTGATGAGCACTAGTCACCCGCACTAAGAACTAAAGAACACATATGGAAAACAAATAGGGGAATGCAAACGGACAACCTATCTGCAAGATGACTTTGGGAGAAATGACAGCAACATACAACAACATGATATAAGAGATTTCAAGTCAACTGCTTGCAATCTGGATAGTATAGAGTAAAACGCTATTACCGGCAACAAACCAAGGGGAAATGCAGGTATATATAGACACAGGGAGTGTGGATAAGGATTTGCAGCTAAATTGCCAAGATATCCACAGAGTCCAGAAGGGAGAGTTAACCCTAACAGGCAAAATACATGGAACGCCATTCACAACGGGGAAGAAACAATGGAATATCAAGGATCAGTTTGTGCAGCTAAAAGCAGCGACCTTCTACAGCCGAACACCACAGGGTTGTCTGTTAACCATGACACACCCGTGACAAGTTTAGAGGGAGAGATAATTGAATGTACACGCTGTCGCTCTACACAATGTGAAGTATAGAAACAGCTGAGCTCTCTAGAGGTGCCCATACACATTAGATTAAAGTCAACCAAACTGACAAATTTTGCCAAGGCCGGTGAATCATGTAATGTGTACAGTGCCTCACAATTTTTTCCCGCAATAGATGATGACAGGAGAGATAAGGATAGGGCAGTAGAATTCTGATGCCTGATGCTTTTGTGTCCTTGGAGATAAGTCACATTAAGTGCTCTTTAGTAACGCATTTTTACCTCTCTCCATTGAAAATACATGAGCATCACGCTGGCTAAGTGGTAAGTATTGTTGCTTTGCAGCACTGTGATCTTCGGTTCAGATCCCATGGAAGACAATATATGCAAGGAGTTTTTATGTTCTCCCTGTGTTTGCTTGAATTTCCTCCTGGTACTATGGTTTATTCACACTCATTATCCTGTGAGATTGTGAGAACCAATGGGGACAGTGATGATGATATCTGTAAAGCGCTACAGAATATATGAGTAAAATAAATGAAAAAAACAATTGAACACTCAGCTGAAAAGAATGTGTGCAGGTGTTGTGGAGTCAGATAAGACTTCCCAATACACAGACACAAGCTCAGCTGTTCGATGTATGGGTAGCTCAAAACGTCAGTGGATAAGTGATAAATGTTATCAGGAGATATACTTTTTTAATCAATGTACACTTTTATTTCATTTTTTGACAACTCCTGGTTGGCTTACTTTGTACCACTTTTTATGTCTAATTAATAATGTAATTTGCCCGTGTTTTCGAATGCACCTTTCCTCTAAGCTATGCCCTCTTGTCAATTGAGGCGCAAAAGCACATAATAAATAGGTCTAAAAATTAGTTCAGTTTGGTACATAATGACACATCAACTTGTTTATTAAAATTTAACTGCAAACACATTATCAAACTGTATCCAAAAACACATATGCTAAAGTACAGAGGAGGTACTAATGTCTTCTAGAATTGTAATAACAGTCAGTGGTTGTCCTGTAATTATCATAAAATATGAAACTCTGGGCTAAATGTACTAATCCTGCTTATTATATAGATGTAACGGTGTAGGTAGAGAGCAGGGGACATGGGCTCCTACACTTACCCTCTGGCTAGGGGTCCCTAGCTATCCCTTATCTCAGAGTTACCTCTGATGGTGAGGATATCTGGTCCGCCATTCTTGCCTTGCTCCTGGCCAGCCATGATCTTATACCCCCTCCTCCCAACCCAGAAGAGGCCTGGCGCAGGAGTGATAAAACCAACAGAAATAGACAAAAAGAGGAAACCAAATCTATTTATCACTTCACACACACACACACACACACACACACACACACACACACACACACACACACACATACACACACACACACAGAGGTCTAATACAGAAGGGAGGAAAACAAGAAGGCAACGGGAGAACTCCACAAAAACTCCACGCACAAAGTGATACAATCACCAGCAGTATTGGGAAACAACAGCAGATGGACCAGTTTAGCAAAAAGCTATAGTTAGCATGAGAAGACAGGTTCCACCATTTTAAAAGGGCAGGGAGTGACGGTGATAGGTCTACCACAACATGTGATTCAAGAGGTAACCAGCAGACTACCAGAAAGGATCTCCTGCAAGTCCGATCACTAATGAGAGCACAGCTGGTCGACGCACGAACCTGTCTGTGTAACTCAGAAGCAGCAAAGGAGGCATAGTGAGGAGTGTCAGACTCTGCAGTGTGAACAGCATCAGATGCCGCCATGACAACTTGGCGAGTTTAGACTTACTTTTAAACCCATTCTTTCATCAAAATTTTGAAGTATATGAGATTACAGTTGGTGAAATAAGTATTGAATATGTCAACATTTTTCTAAGTGAATATATTTATACAGGTGCTATTGACATGAATTTCTCATCAGATGTTGTTAACAAACCATCCAATCCACACAGACAAAGAAATCAAACCATAGATAACCAGAAATTAAGACATGTGCAAAAATAAGAAATGACACAAAGAAGAAGTATTGAACATGCTTACTGAAATGTATTTAATACTTTATTAATTACTATATTGCTTAGGTGTGATTTTGGCCCATTCTTACACACACTCTCTTCTTCTATGAACTCTGAGCTTTAGTTCCCTCTATAAATGTTCTATTAGATTCTAGTCTAGTAGCTTTATTTTCTTTCTATGAAACCAAATGAGAGACTTATTGGCTTTGTGTTTGGGATCATTGTCTTACTGAAATGCCTACCCTCATTTCATCTTCATCATTTTGGTAGATGGCAGCAGATTTATACCAAGAATGTCTTTGTCTATTTGTATCATTAGAAAAAAAACTTTTTTACCGTAAGGTAGTAAATTCAAATGGGTACCCAGAAGCTACCTTAATACATATATTTAAACCACATCTTTATTATATTCTTTAAAAATTCACACACTGTGAAAACAATAAACATACTAATAAAATTGAAAGACCATGGGATGCCACAAAAATACAGAATTCAAAAATTATGAGAACGTTCACCTAGTAATTAATAGATCAAGGTATGTTAGATAGCCCTGAACGATTCTCTCCACTACCTAACAATGGAGATGCGACCTGTGTGAAAACCTGGATGAGTTGTGTGTGGCACTGGAATGCTGCTGCTTCGGCTACTGCACTCACACCAGCACAAGTGGAGAGTGAAATGCAAGGTATTGGAGAAGGATCGCCAGTGATGTCTGGGCGCTGCCAAAGATGTCACAGGTGTTGAAGAAAAAAATGTATTTAAAACCCTAGAGATGGATTGGGGGTGGTGTCTGAGCGCTGCCAAGGATGTCACAGGTATTGAGGAAAAAAATGTTATTAAAACTTGTAAAATAATTGGTGGTGGTGTCCAAGTGCTACCAAGGGAACGTGGTTTGGAGTTGAATCAACTCTGAAAGAAGGAGTTAATCCAACTCTTGAATTTATTGTTATTAAATAAATTCCTTTCCTCACTACCTGTGAAATCCTTGCAGTGCCCAGATACAACTGCCGAAAGTATCTGAGGAGGCTTTTTCCCATGTACCTGCACATATATGCATGCTGTGCTGCTGAGGAGGAGACAAACAATAGGTCATCAAAGTAATTTATTTTAACGCGTTTCAGAGAGAATCCCACTCCTTCTTGAGGCCCAATCCCAAGTGAGAGGGGTTCTCTATGAAATACGTTGAAATAAATCACTTTGATGACCTATTGACTGTCTCTTCCTCATGGCAACGCGGCATTCATCCCTAGCTAGCTAACGGTTCCTGTATTCCACATCAAGCTGAAGCAGCCGTGACATATAAGCGTGTATAGTTAGTTGTGACTTGCACAACCTTACAAGGTTAGCTCTCCCAGGTGATCACCCTCTCGGTACTATTTGATAAGACCCTATTATTGCGCTCCTGTCTTCCAGCTATTTTCTGCATTTATGACCATGGTGATAAGTTTCTCTAACTAGTGGCTACTTAGATAAAATAACAGAGTGTTTATTTCTTTGATTCAAAATTTTAGTACGTATAGGCAGGGGTAGATTTCTTCTGGAATTGATAAAGTATGAATGAAAAATTGTACCATGCGACCTTGGTAAAAACAAAAATATGTAAGAACGTAACAGTCAAAAATTGAGACAAATTATTAAGGTTATGCTGACGTCAATGAGTGTTGTCCGAACTCAACAGACCCCACTGTAAAGACCTTTAACATGATCAGCAGAATGTATGCTTATAGGAATGCTGTTTCTCAACATGCCAAGTGATCAGCAAACATGCACTTGTCAATGAATCGCAGCTTTTCTGTGGTAATAAAAATCATTGATTGTTGTCAGCTTGTTCCCAAACAGGGATATGTTGGATACAATAATGGAAACTATGAAACTAAACAATTTTGGTGCTGATCATTTGTCCCCGTATAGTTTTGCACAGTATGATCCACATGCTATATTGTTTATGGAAGGTCCTTGTAAAAGGACTGTAAATAGGGATCCCATGTATAACAATGGTACAGTGTAGGCATTGCACTGCATTGTATTCTTAGTTTTTTTTTTATCAGAAGCCACAACGCAGATGTTACCAGAGTCTAACCGGGTTAACTGACCTCCATTGAATTATAATTGACTTCTGTTTAAACAGGATGTTTTAATATCTCTGAATGGGCACTATGTACAAAATTAAAGTGTGGTCAGACTCCACTCCCCCCAACTGCTTACCAGGGATGTCACCGCAATCAACTGATCAGCGCCACATCTTCCTTTACTGAGATAGCCGAACTGGGACTCAACTGTAATTTAGTCAGCTCTAAAGGCCACTTTACACACTGCGATATCGTTACCGATATCGCTAGCGTGCGTACCCGCCCCCGTCGTTGGTGCGATACGGGAAAATCGCTGCCTGTGGCGCATAACATCGCTCAGACCCATCACACTACTTACCTGCCTAGCGACGTCGCTGTGACCGGCGTACCGCCTCCTTTCTAAGGGGGCGGTTCGTTCAGCGTCACAGCGACGTCACTAAGCAGGCGCCCAATAGAAGCGGAGGGGCAGAGATGAGCAGGACATAACATCCCGCCCACCTCCTTCCTTCCTCATTGCTGGTGGACGCAAGTAAGGAGATGTTCCTCGTTCCTGCGGTGTCACACATAGCGATGTGTGCTGCCGCAGGAAGGACAAACTACATCGTACACGCAGCAGCAACGATAATTGGGAATAGGGGGGCATGTCACCGATTAGCGATTTTACACATTTTTGCGAAGATGCAAAATCGCTCATAGGTGTCACACGCAACGACATCGCTAAAGTGGCCGGATGTGCATCACAAATTTCGTGATCCCAACGAGATCGCTTGAGCGATGTCATAGCGTGTAAAGTGGCCTTTGGGCTTTTAACTATGTGAGTGTCAAAATATCATTTTGCCTCTGTCAATGGCATTTCTGTTTTTGTAGCAGGACATGTAGGGCTTGCCTGATTTTGATTCATTTTTCACTTGATCTGTCAAGGTCCTGTTCAGGTTTCCATAGCTCTGCATGATCTGCTATTATTATTGTCAACAGTGATGGAACTTCAACGAAAATTCTATTACAAGCTCTTAAGGTTAAAAAAAAGTTGGCGCTAGGGGTAGGGAATGTAATAGATTAAGCGATAAATTTCTCACCATTCCAGCACATAAGTAAAGATTCTGAGCACAATTTCTTTCCTCTAACTTTTTGTACAACTTGTATCAAACGCACTACTATAGGTGCTAACTCAACAAGCAACCAATATTAGGGAATATTGATGTCAAGTAGATCCAGATTTAGCATGCCCTCTCTATGCAGGATAGGGTCAGTCTATAGTGGACCTAGTTTTCCCATGCAATTTAGTTAAACGGTATCTATTTTTATAAGGCTCAAACTCATTCAAAAGTGGATCTTTCCCAGTCCGCTGTATCATGGCCGCTTTCTATTGGCCAATAAGGTGATCGCTTCAAAACTTATGCAGGTAGTTATTATTAGTTTAGCACTGTTTTAAAACACTGCAAAATGTATATGTGACCTGAGACTTACCACCGAACTGCAGTATATATGCACGCAGGCTGGTATATAGGAGCCCTTTTTCACTCCACATACCAAAGAAAACTAGAATTTGTGGCATCCTCGAAGATTAAAGGTCCAGTCACACATAACGAGATCGTGAACGAGATCGCTACTACGTCACAGTTCCCGGATCGTTGCTGAGTCGTTGGTGAAATCGTATGTGAAGTGTCACACACACCGACTTTAGGAACGAGCATGCGACCCGTATAACGATCTTGTAAATCGTCGGGACCCTGTCACACAACAGCTGTGGTAACGATTACGATCTCGATTAGGGGCATAGTGAAACGCAGTGAGCCACGTAGGCGTGCATTTGTGTCACCTTTTCCACACCTCTCAGCTCCGATTGGTGGCCAATACTGCGTTCTGATTGGGCGGGTGGGCGGGCCTAAAAGGTAACTTTTGTATCGCGTTATCCTTTGTCACTTCTTTTGAGCTTTGCTTTGAGAATAGAACCTGCGACTCCACCCTGATTCATTCGTACTTTGTACCCGGTTGCTTGCTTGCTTTTCGGATCGAAGCTGCATCTGCACCCGGATTCATCTCTCCTTCATTCCCAAGTGTTTATCAGCGCCAACCAATCGGTGCAGAGGGGGCGCGGAAACGGGGACGCAACTACACACCTACGTGCCACACTAAAGTTCTAATCTAGGTCGTTAATGAAATCGTAGGTAGGTGTCAAACATACAGATCCATCCTGCCCAGCAGGACTCCAACGAGCCAAAAATGGCCCAGGCTGTTCAGCATCGACCAACGATTTCACAGCAAGGGGCGGATCATTGCTACGTGTCAAACATGACGAGATTGCTAGTAAAGACGTTGTTGCGTCACAGAAACTGATGTAGCAACGATCTCGTTCGCGATCTCATTATGTGTGAAGTGGCCTTATGGGCGGCGTCACACGCTACGATATATCGGGTAATATGTCGTCGGGGTCACGGATTCCAAGACGCACATCCGGCATCGTTAGACATATCGTAGCGTGTGACAGCTACGAACGGCTGTGAACGAGCAAAAATACTCACCTTATCGTTGCTCGTTGACACGTCGTTCATTTTCAAAATGTCGGTCCTCCTTCTGTGCTCTGGTTGTTCGTCGTTCCTGAGGCACCACACATCGCTCCATGTGACACCCCGGGAACGATGAACACAGATTACCTGCGTCCCCCCGGCAATGCGGAAGTAAGGAGGTGGGCGGGATGTTACGTCCCACTCATCTCCGCCCCTCCGCTTCTGTTGGGCGGCCGCTGTGTGACGTCGCTGTGATGCCGAACGTCCCTCCCCCTTCAGGAAGAGGTTGTTCGCTGCCCACAGCGACGTCGTCCGGAAGGTAAGTGCGTGTGACAGGGGGTTAACAACTTTGTGCGCCACGGGCAACTAATTGCCCGTGACGCACAGACGACGGGGGCGGGTAAGATCGCTCGTGCAATCGCACGATAGATCGTCCCGTGTGACGCCGGCCTAAGTTAATGTTATGAGTAGATTGTATGTATTCTTACATTGTTTATATCATATGCTACCTGTGTATAACATGCTAGGATTACATGTGTAACATTTATGTGTCAGTAGTGGGGAAACTGAAGAAAGGTTGCCTGCAGGTTTACGTCATGTTAACCTTATTGCTGCACTCTTCACTATGATTCAGCTTGTATCTTCTACTGAGATTTACAAAAGAAAGCACGTCATGTAAGTACACAACCCCCCCCCCCCTACACCCTCCCCAGAGGCCTCCAAGTGCAACAGTTATATAGATAATGTTGCTTTCTATTGACTAAGCGAACAGTCTTACATTTGCAAGGGATGAAGAATAGATATGCTGGCCATACACATTAGATTAATGATAAATGGGTAATTTCAAAATCACATTCATGGTTTATGATATTAAACTCACCTATGTAATATTTCTTTCAATTGTAAGGAATTAAAATAAATATTGTTTACCATCTTTAACCATTAAAATACCCCTACCTGAGATATTACCTTGTTTCTCACTTCTAGTTATAACAAGTTCCATGTAGAAAGGTGGAGCATGCGCAGTTTGTCCTCACCTTATGCTTTACTGTGCCTCCAGCGGTGCAGGAATCATAAGCATGTGCAGTAGCGCCATTCAACATACATGGTGAGTCTCTGCAGTGAAGAGTTCAGCTTTTTGTTCAGAACACACAACACCGGCACTGGTACTGGCAGTACAAATTCTCCTTCTCTCTGTGGCCTGCTTGACTGTGTATGTTACAGATATGCATGCACAGTATAGAAACATATTAGGAACTGCCAAATGGCACATAGTAAATACAAAGATCCACTAATGAAATTAATTGCACGCGCATGAGAACTTTTATTAACTGTGGTACCCTGCTAAAATTGTAAGTCACATAAAAACAACAGAACCGCCTAGTGTGCTGTGTGAATGGAGATGCATGGAGCATAAAAGAGTAGGGATGAGCGAACCTGAACTGTAAAGTTCAGGGTTTATACAAGACACCAGGTGTGTGGGGCTCAGGCTTGGAACACTGTCTTTGCCAAAAAGTCCGAGTTCGGTGTTTGGGTGCTGTTCATATGTTAATAGTATTTGTTGAAAGGCTGCAGCCAATCAACAACCTTTACTGCATGCGGCAGATGATTGTACACTGTTGTGAACAATAAAGACTAAAAAAAAATGGCTTGGCTTGAACTGCAGCTTTTTTTGATAGCCAGCTCAAGTAAAACAGGCAGCCATAATCTGCAACAATCAGCTGTCAGCTTTACCTTGTTTGGTTATCAAAAATAGAGGGGATCCCACACCGTTTGTTTTAATTATTTAAATAAATAATTTAAAAAAACGTTGTGGGCTCCTCCCTAGTTTTGATAACCAAACAAGGATAAAGCAGACAATTGCGGGATGATATTTTCAGGGTGGGTAGGGCCTTGGTTATTTTGTCCCCCCTGCCTAAAAATTGCAGCCTAAAGCCACCCCAGCAGTGGCACATCTATTAGATGTGCCAATTCTGGTACTTTACCAAGCTCTTCCCAATTGCTTTGGTGCAGTGGCCATTGGGGTAATACTCTTGGGGTTGATGTCAGCTGTTAATTGACGGCTGATATCAAGCCCAGCGGGTTAGCAATGGATAGGCATCTAATAGACACCCCCATTACTAACCCGGCAAGTTTAGAGTTAAAAAAGACACAGAAAAAAAAGTTTATTTCAATAATGACTCCCCCACACTTTTGTTATTAAATCAAAATAAACCCTGGAAGTTCCCACATATTCCAAAGAGTATTGATACCCATCCATTCCTATGGAGCATCGTTGTGAGAACCTTCTCAGAATGATGCTCTATAGCTGACTAAAGCAGGCTTTACACGCTACGATATCGTTAATGATTTATCGTCGGGGTCACGTCTTTAGTGACGCACATCCGGTGTCATTAACGATATCGCAGCGTGTGACACTTATGTGCGACCTAAAACGATTGCAAAAGCGGCCAAAATCGTTTGCCGCGGAGAGGTCGTCTTAAAACAAAAAATCATTCTTTCTAATTAGCGATTTTGTTCTTCGTTCCTGCGGCAGCACACATTGCTATGTGTGAAACCGCAGGAGCGACGAACATCTCCTTACCTGCCTCCACCGCCAATGCGTAAGGAAGGAGGTGGGCGGGAAGTTACTTCCCGCTCATCTCCGCCCCTTCGCTTCTATTGGACGCCTGCCGTGTGACGTCGCTGTGACGCCACACGTCTAGCCCCCTTAGAAAGGAGGCGGATCGCCGGTCAGAGCGACGTCGCAGGACAGGTAAGTGCGTGTGATGGGGGTAAGCGATTTTGTGCGCGACGGGCAGCGATATGCCCGTGTCGCACAAACGATGGGGGCGGGTACGCACGCTAGTGATATCGGTATCAATATCGCAGCGTGTAAAGCCCGCTTCAGAGTAATATTGAGAAGTTCCGAGCCTGAGGCTTATCGGCAGTGACTAAAGGAGCCCCATTCTGAGAATGTTTTCAGAACGAGGCTCCATAGATCACTCCCAATCAGTGGTTTGTACGGAATTTCTCAAGCTCGTGAGAAGTTTTGAGCATGCCTCTGACCGGCAGTGAGCTATAAAGTGTCGTTCTGAGAAAATTCTCAGAACGATGTTCCATAGGAATGGATGGGCGTCGTGGAACATTACGCTTTGGATTGCATGAGAACTTCTAGAATTTATTTTGAATTAATAAATTGGTGTACAAGAGAGTGTGGGGGAGTCATTATTCACAATTGGATTACATGGGAACTTTGAGGATTTATTTTAAAGTAATAAATTGGTGAACAAGCATGTGGGGGAGTGTTTATTCAAATAAACTTTTTTTTCACTGTGTCTGTGTCTTTTCTAACTCTATTGCCGGGTTGGTAATGATGGTGTCTGATAGATGCCTATCCATTACTACCCACTGGATTTGATGTCAGCTGTCAATTCACAGCTGACATCAACCCCAAAAGTATTAACCCAAATTCTACCAAACCGAGGCAATAGGAAAGAGCTTGGCAAAGTGCCAAAATTGGCGCAACTACAGTGCATTGCAAAAGTATTCAGCCCCCTTGAATTTTTCAACCTTTTCCCACATTTCAGGCTTCAAACATAAAGATACAAATTTTAATGTTATGGTGAAGAATCAACAACAAGTGGGACACAATTGTGAAGGTGAACGATATTTATTGCTTATTTTAAACTTTTGTAAAAAAAGAATAAACTGAAGATTGGGGCGTGCAATATTATTCGGCCTCTTTACTTTCAGTGCAGCAAACTCACTCCAAAAGTTCATTGAGGATCTCTGAATGATTCGATGTTGTCCTCAATGACTGATGATGATAAATATAAGCCACCTGTGTGTAATCAAGTATCCGTATAAATGCACCTGCTCTGTGATAGTCTCAGTGTTCTTTTTAAAGCACAGAGAGCATCATGAAGACCAAGGAACACAACAGGCAGGTCTGTGATACTGTTGTGGAGAAGTTTAAAACCGGATTTGGTTACAAAAAGATTTCCACAACTTTAAACATCTCAAGAAGCACTGTGCAAGCGATCATATTGAAATGGAAGGAGTATCATACCACTGCAAATCAACCAAGACCCGGCCGTCCATCCAAACTTTTATCTCAAACAAGGAGAAGACTGATCAGAGATGAAGCCAAGAGGCCCATGATCACTCTGGATGAACTGCAGTGATCTACAGCTGAGGTGGGAGAGTCTGTCCATAGGACAACAATCAGTGGTACACTGCACAAATCTGGTCTTTATGGAAGAGTGGCAACAAAAAAGCCATTTCTCAAAGATATCCATAAAAAGTGTCGTTTAAACTTTGCCACAAGCCACCTGGGAGACACACCAAACATGTGGAAGAAGGTGCTCTGGTCAGATGAAACCAAAATCGAACTTTTGGGCACAATTCCAAATGATATATTTGGCGTAAAATCAACACATTTCATCACCCTGAACACACTATCCCCACTGTCAAACATGGTGGTGGCAGCATCATGGTCTGGGCCTGCTTTTCTTCAGCAGGGACAAGGAAGATGGTTAAAATTGATGGGAAGATGGATGGAGCCAAATACAGGACCATTCTTGAAGAAAATCTGTTGGATTCTGCAAAAGACCTGAGACTGGGACGGAGATTTGTCTTTCAACAAGACCGTGATCCAAAACATAAAGCAAAATCTACAATGGAATGGTTCACAAACAAACGTATCCAGGTGTTAGAATGGCCAAGTCAAAGTCCAGACCTGAATCCAATCTAGAATCTGTGGAAAGAGCTGAAAACTGCTGTTCACAAACGCTCTACATCCAAACTCACTCAGCTCGAGCTATTTGCAAAGGAAGAATGGGCAAGAATTTCAGTCTCTCGATGTGCAAAACTGATAGAGACATACCCTAAGTGACTTGCAGCTGTAATCACAGCAAAAGGTGGCACTACAAAGTATTAACTTAAAGGGGCCGAATAATATTGCACGCCCCACTTTTCAGTTTATTATTTTTTTATAAAAGTTTAAAATAAGCAATACATTTCGTTCAACTTCACAATTGTGTCCCACTTGTTGTTGATTCTACACCATAAAATTTAAGTTTTATATCTTTATGTTTGAAGCCTGAAATGTGGGAAAAGGTTGAAAAATTCAAAGGGGCCGAATACTTTCGCAAGGCACTGTAATGGATGCACCACTTCTGGGGTGGCTGTGGCTTCATCTTTTTAGGCTGGAAGGGGCCAAATAACTATGGCCCTTCCCACCCTGATAATATCAGCCCCCAGCTGTATACTTTATCTAGTTATCAAAAATAAGGCAGAACCCACTTTTTTTTTTTTAAATTATTTCTTTAAATAATTTAAAAATCGAAGTGTAATCCCCTCTGTATTCGATAAAAAGCCAAGGTAAAGCTGATAGTTGAGGGTTGCAGCCCGCAGCTGTCTGTTTTACCTGCATTGGTTATCAAAATTAGAAACCCAAGTAATTTTTGTTACATTTATTCCATATCCGTATGTTTGCATGGCAATTGCCCTCATTTTACTCCTTACTACAACCATTTTACAGCAATTTTACAGCACAGAAGTTCGGGTTTCCATTGACTTATATTAGGGCCAGGGACAAGTTCAGGTTAAGTCCGGCCGAACTCGGCTAACTTGAACTTCCATGGGTCTGCTCACCCTTATAGAAGGATATAGATTAGCATACATATTCACAAAAGATGTCTCTGATTCCAATTTCTTGAAACTTGTGGTTTCATTTGAATTCTAAACACTTTGAGATGCCCATCACCATTTCACACATTGATAACGCACACATCAGTGAGCTGGCTAATGTAGGATTGTGCGGTTTAGTGGGCTTCAGCATAATGCCCAGCAGATATGACATCACATCCAAGTTTATTAATCAGGTTTATGCAGTGGAGTACAGTCAGGTGCAGGATTGGTACTATATACAACAGAGTAGAAAGATCATATTGATACAAAATGTCTCGTTCCTCTTTCTATTCCTCCCTCTTCCTGTCCAGTACTGGAATCCACTTGTTTTTATTCAGCAAATTTTTGGGGGAAAATTCAGCAAAGATGGCTACTTCAAATTTATAGACAGCTGCTCATCTCTAAAGAAGAGGGATCAAAATGCATAGACGGGACACTCATAGTAAGATTCTTTGTACATGTGGAAATTTGTACTTTTGTGAAAACTATTAATTGTAGGGTAACTTTAACGGCACCTACTGATTTTAGAAGGACCAGCCAACCCTATAATATGTATGGGATCTCCTGACTTTCATCTAGTGACAGTTAGATTTAACATGTACTTTTTTTAATGGGAGATAGGTTGTTAGTACCAGAGATGCCTGGCAATTGTTTGTTTCTTTCTACCCATATAACCCTATACAGATCACATAACACATTCAGCTGTGCATGCATGTGTATGGGGTGTTGGTAGAGATAGTGTATAGCCAAAAGAGTATTCAACCAACAGGAACAGTATCTAATGTGCATGGTCAACCTTATGAGGAACCATCACAATAATAATCTTTATTCCTACCTTTATTTCTTAAGTAAATGGTTACAAACATCAACTGAAGATTGCCAAAGTGACACGCACACACTTTAATTTATTGCCTTGGCTTGTAGGGAATTGGAAACAGAGCCACAGGTGTCCAATAAAAGGTAGATTGTTTTCTCATTCCCAGGATATAGAACATGTTTCATCTAGGAAATCGCATTGACTAAAACCAGCAACATGTCCCTTGTGAAATTGCTCCATTCTCATTTCCGGTTGAAGTAGCCCCAGTGGACTTATTATATGGTCTTGGTTAAGCAATATTCCCTCAAAGACAACATAATTTGTTTAATTCACCACGCCAGTGCTGACCCCTCTGCCATGACCCCTGTCTTATACTCACCTGCCGTCATCTTCATCTTTTACCAGCATCACTTTCGTTGGTCTCTGGTGATTTGTGACCTTCCAGCAGTTCTAGTGTTTCATGGAACGCGCCGGAGGTCAGAGACTTGTTCTTGCCTCGTTCTGGCACTTGAAGAGTTACGTCGAGCGCTTGTGCCGTAACTTCTGACTTCTGGTCAGTCAGAAGTTACAGACACAAGATGGCACCGCAGGACCGGAGTGACGCCGAAAAAGGATAAAGACGGTGGCAGGTGAGTATAATACCAGTGTAAGTGTGATTACATTTAAAGCACCACTCCAGTACTGAAAAAAACAAAAACGCATTGCTATAAATTGTGCTCTTCTTTATCAAATACCTTGTAAGAATTGTGTTTTTTTTTCCTCTTTCCTCTTTGTTGTACATACTTGGTTTTGAGCTGTATCTCCCATAGATAAACAAAGAATTAGAGCAGAAAAAGAGCACACGGTTTATCTAGCTTTATATTGTACTATTACTTCTTTTATCTTAGTGAAAGTTTATATTCATCACTGTCATGTGTAAATTCACTTACTGTTGATTTTTCAAGCACAGATTGATGCAGAACATCATGGAAAATGTGAGTCTAAGCAGCCTATACCAAAGCAGTAGTAAATATAGCGCTTGCAAGAGGCTAACTAGTGATGGACGAACCCGCAGATATTTGGGATCTGTGGGTCCAAGAGGACAACCAGATTTTTTTTTTAAATAAAAAAAACAAAAACAAACAACGGTTTGGGACCAGAATTCATCCCGGATATCTGCCTGGACGCTGATCCCCTTATAGGTCTATGGGGGCAAGAATATTGTACTTTAAAATGATGGTAGAAAGGACTAGGGGGATTAGAGCAAGCATGTTATACTTACCGAGTCTCCCACATGGCGGTAACACTCATTCTGGGGCTGCTCATTACCCTCATACATATCCTTTGCTTCCTCCACCCCCGGTATTCCCGGCGTCTCTGATTGGTTGCAGTCAGACCGTGCCCCCAACTTGTGTGACAGCGAGTGTGACTATTTGGAATCACACACACTGTCTGCGACTTTATAGTGGTGTAAAAATAAATAAATTAAAACATTGGCTTTGGGTCCCCCATATTGTGATACCCAGCACAGATAAAGCATACAGCTACAGGTTGCAGCCCACAGCCATGTGCCTATCTTGGTTGTGTATCAAAATAAGAGGAACCACATGCAACTTTTTTTAAAATAAATCATTTTAAAAAACACTGTGTGGTTCCCCCAATTTTGATATCCAGCTATGATAAAGCCGACAGCTGGGGGCTGGTATTTTCAGGCTTGGGAGACCAATGGTTATTGGGGCCCCCAGCCTAAAAATAGCAGCCTGAAGCTGTCCAGAATTGTCACATCAATTAGATGCGACAATCCCAGTACTTTACCCGGCTCATCCCGATTTCTCTGGTGTGATGGCAGTCGGGGTAATATAAGGGGTTAATGACAGCTCACAACTGCCACTAAGCCCTAAATTATCAATGAAAGGTGTCTATGATACCCTCCTTTACTTATCTGTAAGTGAAAAGAAATGCACGCAAACACCAAAAAAATCCTTTATTTGAAGTAAAATACAACCACCCCCTTCTCCAATTTATTAACACCAAACACCCAGTTCTGATGTAACCCACACAAGGTCCCAAGACAATTCTGGCTCTGCTACATACTTAAGTCAGTGCATGGCCACAGAACATGTCCACACACTGTGGCTTCAGACAGAGACTGACTGAGCCACAGCTATGAGTTTTGACATGACTCAGTTTATCTGCGGTCACAGCTGGAGGTTCCTACAGTACGTCACCTGTTACTGGAGGTAAACTGACCTCAGGTGACCTCATTGAACTCAGTGACCTCACCTCAGGTGAACTAAATTCACAGGCTTGCATCTCATTGCACATTTTTATTGCCAAGAGATGCAGATTTGGTTCTGAAATTTATACACCATATTCCTGCACCAAATCTGCATCATCTTCTGGCAAAAAGACGCATCAAAATACGATGCTGTTTTTATGCGCATTTTTGCTACGAGATGCAGATTTGGTGCAGGAATATTGTATAATAATGACAGCAACAGATATGCATCTCTTAGCAAAAAAAACACATAAAAATGGTTTTGACGCCGTTTTGGTGTGTTTTTCTGCCAGGAGATGCAGATTTGGTGCAGGAATATGGTGTACAAATTTCAGCACCAAATCTGCATCTTTTGGTAAAAAACATAGTTTTCTGACAGGACATACAGGTCTGTGAAAACCGTTCACCTGAGGTGAGATCACTGGGTTCAATGAGGTCACCTGAGGTGAAGTACTGTGGGAACCTCCAAATGTGACCGCAGATAAACTGAGTGATGTCACCGGTCATAGGCAGGCTCAATCAGTCTGCCTGAAACCACAGCTTGCAAACATGTTCTGTGCACGCGCTGTGACTAAGTGGGGGCTGCATCCTGTAGCCATATGCTTTATCTGTGCTGTGTATCACAATATGGGGGACCCTACGCCAATTTTTTTATTTATTTATTTATTTAGTTTTACACAACCATAGAGATGCAGTAAGCGTGTGTGATTCCATGCAGTCACACACGCAGTCACACAGGTGGGGGCGCAGTCTGACTACAACTAATCAGAGACGCCGGAACTGCCGGTAGGGGGGGAAGTAGTAAATATATATGAGGGTAATGACTGGCCCCAAAAGTAGTGTTACCGCTGCACAGGAGACTCTATAAGTATAAATCACCTGCTTTAGTCCCCCTAGCCCTTTCTACCACCATTTTAAAGCACAATATTCAGGTCCCCATAGATTTATATGGGGATTGGCATCCCGGCAGATTTCTGGGATTAGTTCCGGTACCCGAACCGAGTTTTTTTTATTAAATCTGGTTGGTTCGTCCATCACTAAAATAATGCTTAGATTTTTAATTTTGTTAGTTTGCCCAATTATTTTTGTGTCTGTGAAACTGGAGGGACTATGTAAAAATAGTTCATAAATTTATAAATCATGTAAATGCAATATTTGTGTAAAACCCTCTGAAGAAAAGGGTTAAACTACATCTTCCATTACATTTTGATGGCTTTGTTTCAAAATCTTAGTAGAAGGAATACATTATGAAAATGCTGTTACTGTCCAAATATATCTGGATCAAGTTGTATATTTATACAGTAGAAGCTTAAGGAGTGATTTTGTAATTATTGGTGCTCTTAAAATTTTAGTTTTGAAATAAGTAATGATAACTAATAAGTAGAGGTGATCTTTTGAAATTTGGATTTACCAAATTTAGCAAATTTTACCAAAATTTGCTGCTCAGCAAATATATCTCTGCAAATCATAATTTCTCCAATAATCCCTTAAAAGATGTGTATTATTGTAATATCTGGGCTGGTT
Source organism: Anomaloglossus baeobatrachus (assembly GCF_048569485.1). Lineage (NCBI taxonomy): Eukaryota > Metazoa > Chordata > Amphibia > Anura > Aromobatidae > Anomaloglossus > Anomaloglossus baeobatrachus. Next base: position 529,273,599 of record NC_134355.1, on the reverse strand, counting down.
CCTGCACCCTCTTTTTCCAGTTCAGCCATTGGGTGGCACCACATCTTTTTTGTGGGCGATGCCTGATAATCCCATTTTATTTCTGGGATTTTTTAAACCGCTAAATCAGGGAATTATAGGGTTAATTCTCGTATTGTTTTGATTACTCAGTCCTGAGAGCTATGGTTGAGCCTGTTTGCTATTTAAACTCCTCTTCCTTTGACTTCCACTTACAGTGGATAAGATCAGCTTACCTGGTCTATAACCCTAGTTCTTGCTCATGTTGTGTCTTTTGAATCATTACATTTTCTGACCTTGGCTTGTATTTTGATTATCCACTTACCTTCTGATATTGTCCCTGACATGACCTCTTGGTATTGACGCCCTTTATTGAAACCAGCTTGTGCCATTGGTCAGCAGCTCAAGCACAGGTGTCCCTGTGTAAGAACATATCCCTGAGCAGGGGTGAAAGGGTAAAGGTCCAGCAACCCTTAGGATTTGGTAAACAGAGTGGCTTGCGCTAAGCTCCATTAACAACTGCTAGGCTACTACGAGCAGTGTAACTGTAACAATAAAGGGTGCTTTATACGCTGCGACATCACTAGCGACAGCTTGTGATGTCGTGCGCGATAGCACCTGCCCCCGTCGTTCGTGCGACATTTGGTGATCGCTGCCGTAGCGAACATTATCGCTACGGCAGCGTCACACGCACATACCTTTTCAGCGACGCCGCTGTGACCGCCGAACAATCCCTCCTTCAAGGGGAGGTGCGTTCGGTGTCATAGCGACGTCACTGTGGCGTCACTAAGCGGCCGCCCAATAGCAGAGGAGGGACGGAGATGAGCGGCCGGAACATGCCGCCCACCTCCTTCCTTCGTCATTGCCGGTGGATGCAGGTAAGGAGATGTTCGTCGTTCCTGCGGTGTCACACATAGCGATGTGTGATGCCGCAGGAACGACGAACAACATCGTACCTGCAGCAGCAACGATATTTTGAAAAGGAGCAACGTGTCAACGATCAACGATTTGTGACGCTTTTGCGATCATTGATCGTCGTTCCTTGGTGTCACATGCTGCGATGTCACTAACGGCGCTGGATGTGCGTCACTAACGACGTGACCCCGACGATAAATCGTTAGCGATATTGCAGCGTGTAAAGCACCCTTAAGACTGTGAGATTTCCTAGGACTATATCCTACCACTCTCAATCACCTTAATGCACAACAGTCAAAGTGGCCTCACCAAAGAAGTTGATGGTAACTTGGTAGTAACAAACAGCCCATTTAACAAAGCACACTGACAGATTTTTCATGTTATTTAAACTGAAAAATCAGTCTAAAAATGATCCTTCTTAGTTATTTGTGATCAGGCAGAGTCACATATTCTATTATGCCCTCCAAATCCTTCCCACACTTCCTGGAGACTAATTGTGGCCTGCATTTAGTAGTACTACTGCCCAGATGGCTGGTACTGGTGCTTCTACTGCTAGTGGCACCCACATTCTTAGCCACGGTCATTTTGTTTACACTACCCTCTCCATTGTCATTGGCACATTTTCTTTGACCATACATTTTTTACAACACTATACTTAACTTTTAACATTCTTAACAACTCCAATTTATCTGTTCCCAAAAAAGATGCAATAAATTTAAGGTAGGTTCACATACAGAAAATATAATGTGTCATCAGGCCACAGTATATGTGTTGAGTGTATGATTATCAAACTGGTTAAATGTAAAAAAAAAATGTATATATGTTTTTTTTCTATTGTTTTTCAACAAAATTGAACTTCCTTTCCAAAAAAGTACTGTATGTGATAAGAAATTCTAATAAAAGAAATAGGCAAAAATATTTTTTTTTTTGCGACTTGTCCACTTTGTGAGGTAGACAGTCACAGTTAAATGTGCTTTGTATAGAGTATACTATAAATGTGAATCAGGTTTAATCTAGGTATTATAACTTACCATCCTTTCTGCTACCCTTCTCATTTCACATTTCCCCCAATTAAAAGAAAAAAGCTTTGTATGGATATAAAATAAAAATATGTATCAGTTAATTTAGGATAATTTTTAAAACATCTTCTAGAAAGAGCCACTCCTTGGCTAGGTCCTTCCCGAAGAGATATCTGGCTATTTTCCATGTCGAGACTCCTAACAGAGGCTCCACGGACCTTTTTGATAAAACATCTCAAAAGCGTAGTGATAAATGAAATTTTAAAACTAGAACCAAATCTTAGAAATGTGAAGAAAACTCATGCAAACTTACTTATTGTTTTCTTTAAAATAAATTTTTGATTTTTTTTATGGAGAAAAAAATGAAAACTGCTTGAGTATCTGTAGGTAGAGATGAGCAAACTCGTTGAAATTCGGGTTTGGCGGGTTCAGACAAATTTTAGATAAAGTTCAATTTGGGACCTGAACTAGAGCTGAAACCCATTGAGGCCACTGATTAAGCAGATTGGCTCTCCACCCACATGCAGTCAGTCATAAACAGAACACTTCCGGTGGAGAGTAGGCAGAGGTTTTACACTTTTTTTTGTACACACTACATCCAATAACACTGTTGTTACTCCCAGTGTGAGCCGTCCAAACACTGCAAGCAGCTCCACTGGACCAAGCACCATGTTGCTCCTCAAGTGGTAAACATATGAAAGCACCTGAACTCCGAACATTGATTTTTTTTAAAAGTTTGTGTTCAGTTTACTATTCGAGTCTGGTCATCTCTACATATAGACATGAGCACAAAACTATCAACAAAATGGAATTTCTAATACAAAGTAAGAGGAAAGTAGGGTGCAGGGAACATATATGGAGATGGGGGTGTTGTAAGAGGTCACTGAAGCAAGCTAGGCGGTGGTATTGTATGTAGTAGAGGTCCTAAAAGTAAGCCAGACTAAAAAAAATAGACCCATATGGACTGAATAGAGGCATCACTATGGATGTCAGTCCATGGTGACCATATTTTCCTAAATTTTAGGTATGGACATAATTCCATGTGGGGGAGTTCCTCCATTCTGATAGGCAGAGCTAACACATATACAGTATGTCTCTCACTATCTTGCACTTTGGATTCCCCTCTCCATTTGTCAATAAGATCCTGGCATTATACAAATCACGATGTGCTAGGTGAGAATAAATGTCTCCAGATTCCAGCCTTTCATTATCATTATATGGAACAGTATAAGACAGGGCTGCCCCAATACCCTCGTTTTACTAACTGACTAGAAGGACCTGTGCTGATGTCATACTCATGTGACCAGAAGGGGCGGGGCCCCAGCCAACATAGCTGATACCAAGAAGCATCATTATTATTCTGTTGGCTGAGGCCATACCCCTTCTGGTCAGATGGGTATGACAACAGCGCAGGTCCTTCTAGCCACCTAGTAAAACGATTTTATAATAGAATTAGCATAAATAACAGGTAGGGGGAGGACAGACAGGCAGGGGGGCTGGAATCACTATCAAAACCCACCCCAGCTATCAGCTGATTGTCAGCAGCTGCCATTCAAAAAGCTGCTTTACAAACTTTACTTTCTTGTGTTTCAAAAACTATACATTCTAGCTGACATCTAAAGTATGTATAGAAACAGCATATATATATATATATATATATATATATATATATATATATAGTATAGCACTGGCTTTAGGTTATATAGGAAAGTCCTGGTGATTGATGTGCTGTAAATTGATTACTAAACATTTCAAAACTTTATTACACGAGTTTATAATTTTATGGTATTGTCTATGCTTTATTTATTCGTGTGATCTGTTTTTTTTTATATAATCTTTAACTGTGTTTTCCCTATGTTGGTTGAACAGCTGATTTGTGACAAGCATTGAGGCAGATACAGAATAATCGCAGCCTGTGTCACAGGAGCAGTAAGAACTTTGTAAAAGGGGAAGGTGCCGTATCTTAGCAACAAATAACACAATGAATTGGAGTCTAGACAAGACAAAATCAAAAAATACCATCGTCATTTATCATTAGCATTGAAAGCATTACACATTCACCAACCCACCGAGAATATTTTGCAGGATCTGTCTTCTACAATGGCAGCATTGCAGAGAATACTGATATTAGGATGCGTTTTCCCATATACAGTAGTCTTTCCCCCAGGCCTAACTAGAAATCAACTTAGCAATACGCAATGGAACAAGTGGCTCTCCAGAGAACGACACAAGTGGTGATTATAGAACAACAGGCTGCTCATAAGATTGTATTATGCATATTACTGCTATCTGTTTAACTTATGGTCTGGCTGGAAAATTATTTCCACAGAAGCAATTTTTTCTGTACACAAGAGGATCTTGGTAACAGTGATATAATAAGACATGTAACCATGTATCTGTAGTGACAGCTATTTACTGCACATCATAGAAGCCTATACAATAGCCACTATTGTGCTGCCTTACAATAGAGCAGTATGTTTCTCTCTTATTGTATGTGAGAGGGAAGGGGGCATGTATAAACGCAAGAAGTCACAGCAAAACATTGTTCTAGCACATGCATTACATTGCCCATTCGTCATTAGTTTCCTTTGTGTTTGAAAAATGTAGCCTCGAGTATATGAGATTTAGACTTTGGAGAATGCAGTACTGAAAAGCTGTTATAGTAATACCCTATGACATTCAGGAGAAAAGTTATGATTAATAATATTAGAGTAGGTTAAGTATGAATCTTAATTAAAGAATAACTAAAAGTTTATCAAGTTTTTTCAGATTTTAATGGTGTCATAATTTCAAATATATCAGTCCGGGTCCTGGGATCCCCATCAATCTCATAAAACTTACCCTGAGAGGTGCACATCTCTGTATATGGGAGCTCACAGATCAGAATATGGATTCAATAGAAAGGAAAAACTATGAAACCTATGTTTTCTGGTGGATCTTAACCCCATTCTGTGTACACGCAGAAGCTACCTGCACTACTGTCATTGGCCGGACGCAACGTGTCATTTTGTCTATATAATATCCGGTGATGTGATGCTCGGCTCACTCTACCCCGGAAACAGTGTAGGGATAGCTGCTGTAGAACGATTAAGTTAGGATTACAGGCATATAGGTAGGGATTATAGCCTTACAGTCCTTGCTGCTGCAAGCTAAAACCAAAAGTCCCTTGTCAGAGATATTCCCTATTAATGCTGCTGTTTGCTGCATTGAGTGTAGGGAGAGCTGCTGGAGGAGGGATAGGTGTGGATTACAGGCATAGAGGCAGAGTCTTACAGTCCTTGCTGCAGCACCCTACCAAAAATCCTCTGTAAGTGCTACATCTATTCTGTCCCTTATTAATACTGCTGTTTGCTGCATTCACTGTAGGGAGAGCTTCCGTGAAGAGGGATAGGTTTGGATTATAGGCATATAGGCAGGGATTATCGCTTTACAGTCCTTGCTGCTGCACCCTAAAACCAAAAGTCCTTTTCAGGTTTACATCTATTCTCAATCTATTAATGCCGCAAAGTTTGTCTTTGATCTAATTTATGTGTCAAGTTAGTAATGAAGTTACCGGGAATCGGGACTCCTATACTGGCCCTCAGGCTAGGGGAACCTCTAACTGTCTCTTATCCCAAAGGTACACCTGATGATGGCAAGGTCTGGACCGCAAGCATATCTTTAACTCCTGAAAAGTCCAGGTCTTATAACCACTCCTCCTCCCCGGGAGGGAGCCAGGTACAGATTTGATAAATCCCCACACAAATAGACAGAGAGGAACTAAAAATTCTAACTCAATGCAGTCACTCACAGAAGTAAACACAATATGTGCACAGGGGGAAATAAAGAAAAGGAAGGAAATACACAATGACAAGGGTATCTCTACAACACACCAAGATAGTATACAGCAGTGCTCCAGAAGCTGAATCACCATGCACCAAGACCAGTATCGCTTTTGCTATATTCGTCATGGAGGAACAGGATCCACCATCTTTTAAAGGGTGGAGGCAGCTGTGATAGGTCTTCAGTAACCTGTGACCACAGCAGCAACTCACAGGTTAGCCTAGCAGGAATAAACTCCTGCCTGACCGATCACCAGTGAGCGCAAAACTGGTCATTGCCCAGCTCTCACTAGGCAACACAGAAGCAACAGGTGGCATGCCAGACTCTGCAGTGTGAACAGAGTCCGAAGTTGCCATAACACCTGGTGCGTATAGAGCAGCACATACAACGCATGACATTAATATGCGCAAGGCATTCTGTAATGGACGAGGAAGTGGACATGTTGCAGATGGTGCACATAGAGGCCACGGCCATGGGCAAAGTGAACTACGTCTTCTGCAGGAGCAGAAGAAACATACTCGCTCATTCTTAAGACTTATCTTCCTGTTCCACTTTGCAGGGGGGCACAGGACACCACACTTGAAGCCAGAACACTACCAACAGAAGGTCAGTTGGATGGCAGATAATGCTTCCAGTATGATTACCAGCACCACCCTGTCTTCTATATTGTCCAGGCTCACTAGTCAAGAGTCTGGACCACATAATCTTCACCGTGATCCTCCTTCCTGCCAACATGGCAAGTCCCAGAAGACAAGTGATCCCACACTCGGACAGTCCATGGAGCTCTTTACATTTCCATTGTCACAAACATCTTCCGTTGTTAGGAGACTTGAGACAGGTTTGGGTTCTGAGTCTCACTTTGCTTTGTGACAGTTTGGAGATTAAACATATTTTCCTTTCTTTTGGTGAACCAAGTGTTAATGGCAGTTTTCCTTGCCAGCAGCTTCTGATTGTTCCTCCTCAGGTGCTTCTGGTTTGTGACCACTCCCGTCCCCTATAAGTAGTCACATCTACCAATAAAGGGGGCCAGGTATTCTGAATTCATTCTGAAACTAGGCCTCGAGGTGAAAGGAGCTGCTGGAGCCCTGTAGTCAGAAGCTGTGTAGGCTGCAGTCCTGGTGTCTGACTGCAGCCGTGAAGTTGGACCTTATCCTTTTGTTGATTCCTCTGTCTGTCTTTCCTTCCATTCCATGTTGATTAGTGCAGCAGTGGGACTTGTGTCTGACACGCCCGGCTCCTGGACCGGGGGGTACTCGTTACCGAGCCGAACTAGTCCACTGATGGTGGCGTGGCCCGGTTCCGTGACCCTGGCAGTGTCTTTCTTTAATAAAGGGATGATGATGGGAGTTGTAGTTAAGAGTATAAGTTCATGACGCCACTTGTAGTACTGCGGCTATGTGAGCCGCCATTGTGCTGTGTATACGCCGGGGCAGATGTTGATGACGCAGCTGAGGTGATATTCCTCCCCAAAGGTAGAGCTTGAGGCCCGGGGATCATGAAAGAGAGCGGGAAGGATGTACACAACACTGGGGGTTGCAGTCAAAGTCTTTACTCATGGTACCAGTTCCACAAATGTACAGTAAGCTGGAAATCACTCACGGTATGCTGGGATCCACCATGATGGGCTCCCGCCAATCCCGGGCAGGTCAGAGGTCAATACCGCTGCATCCCTCAGATGTGCTTTTTACTGCACTGACTCTTGTCCTCCTGTCCCGCACCTCCGCACACAGTGCCCTGAGCCAGGGGCCACGGACCTTCAACGGGTTTTCTGCCTGCTTGGTCCCCTGATCCTCTGTGGCCCCCTTCCAGCAGATTTGTGTGCTGATGTTTGGCCATGGATGCTTGTAGCCACCCAGGCCCCCAGTGTTACTACGTTAGTTTTCCTTTAGTCTAGGGACCGGGTCCCCGTTTTGCGGCCAGATCCTTCCACCAAGTGTTCTGTGGAGCAATCCCACGGGTGCTTCCCGCACTCTCGTGTCTCCAGGATCCCTTTCTTCTGTGTCACCTGAGTCGAGCAGGACCCCTGATTCTCCACGCTCCGGTGGCCTCCCCACCACCCCTCTTGACCGTTGACCTCTAACTATCACTGTCGACTCTCAACTGTCAACTGTCTTTCCGCCCACTCACCTCAGACACCTCACCCACTAAGCTCCACCCCCAGACTGGCTTCAGGGACGGTGCTAGCCACTATACAAGTCCAGCTGCACTAGGCCCTAACCACGGTTTAGTGGAGTGTTGTGATGAGTCTGTCTGTGTGCGTGTGTTGTGTGAACCGGTGGATGACCCCTTCCTTACCTTGGTATGGGATACCACACCTCTGGATGACATCTCACTAGCCAGGGTGTTTGCAGGGTTAGTGAGGGTTTAGGTATCCGGCTTGGTGACAAATTGAAACATCCTGTATAGGGACACTAGGGAGTTCAGGAAACAGCTTGAAGTGAATTCATGAGGTGTACCCTCACTTCTCTCCCTAGCTACACGGCCCACTGTTGTTAAAGTGTCCCCAGTGTACCCCTTGTTTGTTGAGTGTTTCGTCATGCACCAGACATCCCCTAGTCTGACATCTATTTATTGAGATCGTGTGCAGTGAAGTCAAAATATTTGAGCAGCCATGATCATAAGAAGACTATGGTGGGGAACAACAATTAGTGTCTAAAGAAGTAGATGATGATGAGGCACAGGTGCCAACAAGTGTTAAGTCAACAAGTTGGGAGGACCAGAGTGCAAAAAAAGAAGACGAGGTGGTGGACTATGAAGTCACTGTCTCAACCTGCAAAGGTACCATGCAGAGCGAGCACAGCAGTGCAGAGAGGAACTGTTCTCCAGAGTTCCCACACATGGCAAGTTCTCAGACAATAGGTTAGGTGTTCCCCAGTCTGGCAGTTTTTTCAAGAACGTGCAGACGATAAAAACAGTCATTTGCAACTTGTGCCTACCAAGATCCGCAGGGGCCATACCACCACTGCCTCTTCCCCTGTGCTACGTCCTTGCCAAACCACTGACCAGGACGCAGGCACAGATACTTTCCGCTCTGTACCTGTTGTTGCACATTCGCCACTACCATCAGCAACCACGTCCTTGTCCCAGCGCAGCGTTCAGATTTCCGTACCCTAGGAACGAAAAAGAAAATACATAGGATGGGGGTGTGGCTTTCCCTTGGTACTCGGTCTCCTGCCACCACTGTTTCTCACAGTGTGCTTTACACAAGCACGTATCCCATAACATCACCTGTACCCTGACCAATGCAGTTACTGGGAAGGTCCACCTACCCATTGACACATGGACAAGAGCCTGTGGCCAGAGTGGCTACATTTCCCTGACGGCACACACGATGAACCATGTGGAGGCCGGAAAAGAGTCGAACCCGGGAACGGTTCACATGCTACCGACACCTATTAATGCAGGTCCTAGTTGCATCAGGATTTTCACTGGATCCTTCACCCACTCCTCATCCTCATCCTCCATCTACCAATTGTCGTCTATATCATTCACAAGCTGAAAGCACTGCATCTTTGCCTAGCTGAAGTGGCAACAGGCTCTGCTGAAACAAATTTTCTTAGGTAACAAACAGAACACGCCACAAAGTTGTGGAAAGCTGTAGCAGACCAGACAGATCTGTGAATCTACAAGCAGGCATGGTCATGTGTGATGATGGCTGTGACCTGGGGGCAGCTCTGAAGCTTGGAAAACTCACACACATACAATGCCTGGCCCACATGCTCAGCTTAGTAGTCCAGCATTTTCTTAAAACCTACTCAGATTTGCCTGAGCTGTTTGTGAAGGTATGACACAGTGCATAGGCTTTCTAGTCTAGGAGTTGAAAGAACATTAATTCATATTTAATATTTCATCTTACAGGAGAAATCCTTCTTGTAAGGAAAATATGTCAAAATATTAAAACATGCAGTCCAACAAATGATCACAAATTAATGAGATCTAACGTATAGGTAATGTACACGATACAGGTGTGTGTATATGTAGGTGTTAATACTATTGAAATATATGGTTAGATTCAATTATAATGCAAAATTCCATGATCTAGAATAAGTTTATGATCATAAAGACCTTCAAACACATTAGGTAGCTTTTTACCAACAGCTATGTCCTCAGACTCACCCATAGGCCTCTCTCACATGTCCGTGAAAAACCACGCACGTTTTTCACGGATGTGTCAGAGGTGCGTTTTGCCCTCCGTGAGCCGTGTTTATGGCACACGTGTGTTCTCCGTGTGTTATCCGTGATAACACACAGAGAACGGAACCTTCTGCTCACCTGTCCCTGGCGTTGCTGTCCATGGTGCTGATCTTCGGTCTCCGGTCCTGCTGACTCCCTGCTGCTGCAGCTTCCGGCTGCAGTGAAGTGAATATTCAGTGAGCATAATGAGCGGCGGTCGGCAGCAAGTGACAGCAGTGACAGAGACTGCAGGGTAGGAGAAGGTGAGTAAAGGTTTGGTTTTTTTTCTCACAGACACGTCTTTTCTCCGGTGCATGTCATACGGAACACATCCGTGTTGTCCGTTTGCATTACGTGTGACATGTTTGCGTTCCATGTGACACCCGTGATGCCAGAGAGAAAACGGACATGTCAGTGTGAGAAACACACGGACACACGTAACTACGGAACGGACACACGTTCCGTGCGAAAATACTTACATGTGTCCAAAACCATAGGAATACACAGGTCTATTTGTGTACGTGTCTCTGGTACGTGAGAAAACTGCCAAACACGTACCGGAGGCACTATGTTCTCTATGAGAGAGCCGCTGATGGACTCCATTGGTAAGCTTATCTTGTTCACCACTAGACCAGTCATTGGAAATCCAACATGCCAAAATCTTTTGTCCACTGACATCTTCTTTAGAAGGAGAGTTGGGAGGCCATCATAAATGTATCATAAACTCTTGGCTAATCCTCTGTTTTGCTGAATTCAACTAACTTTAGTCTAATTTGTATGGGACACTTTTAATGTTTTTTTACATAAGGAGTTTAGCAAGTATTTTACTCTAGAATACATTGCTCTAATTCAATCTTATGATAGGTATTTTTTTGCACTTCATTGAGAGTTGAATTCTAGCAGCCGGAGAGCATTTACCGTATATTTATTTGATTATGCGGAAACCGCAAACAGGCCATCAATACCTAAGTTCTGGAAAATCCTTCAACCTATCGGAAGTGCTGAGTTTTTCATATGTACTTTTACAGAAATAATCATCTCTGTTCCCATTGGGGCTCAGAATCTAAATTATCTATCCCTCTGTCTTTGGAGTGTAGTAGCAAACTGGAGAACCCAGAGGAAACCCAAGCAAACACGGGGAGAACATACAAACTCTTTGCAGATGTTGTCTTTGGTGGAAGGATACTAAAGGGAATCTTTTAGCAGGTGTTTGCTATTTAATCTCAGAGTATAATATAAAGACAGAGATCCTGATTCCAGCAAAGTATTACTTACTGTTATACTTTTTGTAGTTTCAATAACAAGTGTTTTATCAGGAAGAGATTATTACTAGACGAGTGGGTGTTTTGTACAATGTTGTCCTCCTGCTCTGTATATCCATGCGTCCACCACAGATTACCGGAATTTTACCAATGTGCAGTGTACACAAAAAGCTGCGAATCACTAGTGTGGGCAGGGATTATTCAGGACTCAGCATTTAGAGCACTGCTAGTTCTGCAGCATCAAAAACAGTAATTTTTACAAACAACAGCAAGCAGATCAGTAAGTGACACATTGTTGGATTCCAGGAATTTGCCCTTACATCATGCTGCTCTCAAAAACTAACCTGGTGACAGATCCCAGGGAAAGGGACAGACAGGGAAAGAGACAGGGAAAGTGACAGAGATAGATTGACAGGGAAGGAGATAGATAGACAGACAGGGAAAGATTGAGACAGACGGAGAAAGGGACAGAGACAGTCAGAGACAGACAGGGAAAGAGACAGACAGACAAAGATAGAGAGAGAGACAGAGAGATATATACAGAGGGGGAGACAGACAGAGAATGGGAGAGAAACAGAGAGACAGTTACTCTGCCGGGCATTAATACATTCTATTTATACATTCTATCCCGGGAATGTTAATACATTCTATTTTGCTAACAACAGTTAATAACCCAGGCGAAGCCGGGTAGTACAGCTAGTATATATATGTATATACATACATATATAAAAAACACTCCATCCACAAAACGTTACGGGATCATGCTGTGCCTCTGCACAGAAAGGTTACAATTTCATACAGATTGTAGCTAGACGACTCACTCGGCTGCGGTTTGAGGCAGGCACAGGGAGCAGTTTCAAGAAAATGTCCAGGTTGGTTTATTTAGACTTCATAAACCATTCAGGATAATGAAAAAAAAGCCTTTTCTGGTACACAGTAAAAATACAAAGCAAAAAGTCTACACAATAGAGCGGATTTGCACGTTACAGGTTAATGTCCAGCTCTCAATCCTTAGCAAGGAAAAACAATACTGGAGATCTGCCACCTCCACACACAAACACCCAATGAATCCACCTGGACTTTCTTATGTCCACCATACTACACACACCCATCTCTGCCTGTTCCTAAACCTGGCCCTTCTGAACCTTATCAATGCTCTCAGTACTACATGTAATAGAGGTAGCTTCCAGGCTTATATCACAGAGAATAAATACCTCTGTAATACATATCTCCCTTCCATGACGTGTCCGGCTGCCATCTTACAAGGGGCTTATTGGTTTTTTGTTTTTTTTTTGTTATTCGTACTATATGTATTCCAACTTTAACGCTAGAAGTCCCAGAAATTTCGAGCTCCCCCCTGAAGTCCCGAAAGAGGGTCAAATGACCCTTAGGGTACCGTCACACTTTAGCGACGCTCCAGCGGTCTCACGAGCGATCTGACCTGGTCAGGATCGCTGGTGCGTCGCTACATGGTCGCTGGTGAGCTGTCAATCAGGCAGATCTCACCAGCGACCAGTGATCAGCCCCCAGCCAGCAGCGACGCGTGGAAGCAATGCTGCGCTTGGTAACTAAGGTAAATATCGGGTAACCAAGCGCTTGGTTACCCGATATTTACCTTGGTTACCAGCACACACCGCTTAGCGCTGGCTCCCTGCACTCCTAGCCAGAGTACACATCGGGTTAATAAGCAAACCGTTTTGCTTATAGTTACCCGATGTGTACTCCGGCTACTTCTGCAGGGAGCAGGGAGCTGGCACTGGCAGCGTGAGAGCGGTGGACGCTAGTAACCAAGGTAAATATCAGGTAACGAAGCAAAGGGCTTCGCTTGGTTACCCGATATTTACCTTGGTTACAGCTTACCGCAGGCTGCCAGACGCCGGCTCCCTGCACATTCAGATCGTTGCTCTCTCGCTGTCAAACACAGCGATGTGTGCTTCATAGAGGGAGAGTAATGTCCAAAAAATGAACCAGCACTGTGTGTAACGACAACACATAACTCACAAATAGAGCCATAAGGTATAAGCATCAAGCCTACCAATTTTAGGTAGGGAAGGTGCCAGCACTACTCATAGTACAATCAATAAACAGGAGGAGAAGAGTAAAGTGCAATTATAATATTTTATTTGAATACACAACAAGAAAAGGATAAGAAATGGTACACTACCAAAAACTTGTTTAGGGATACAAACATATTAGACCCAAGGATATTCATGATAGCCCATCTAATTGTATCTAGATTATTCAATGTAAAAATCAGAGTGGATGGAGACCTTTGGCCATTTTTAGGGATACCCTTATTCTATCTGGGACTATCCGAGACTACGTCCTTTGGTTGCTGGCCAGCACCGCGATTTTTATTGATATTGCACTTTGGCACTTTAGGTAAGAAAACTTCTCTACCTTGTATATTGTGGATGTATTTATACGTGGTGCTAGTCTTACTAGATTAGCACTAACATCCTTGTTTTTCTTGGTGCCCTCAGCGCGATCACCCTGATTTCCCACCAATACATGGTGGGGAACCACGGTTTGATGTAAGGATTAGAAGTGTATGATAGTTCCCTTTTTTGATACATTTTTACCGCTCTCATTAGACCCTTTTTCATTGGTTTGCCCTTACCCAACTCTGATTTTTACATTGAATAATCTAGATACAATTAGATAGGCTATCATGAATATCCTTGGGTCTAATATGTTTGTATCCCTAAACAAGTTTTTGGTAGTGTACCATTTCTTATCCTTTTCTTGTTGTGTATTCAAATAAAATATTATAATTGCACTTTACTCTTCTCCTCCTGTTTACTGTGTGTAACGAGCAGCGATCTCACAGCAGGGGCCAGATCGCTGCTCAGTGTCCCCCACAGCGAGATCGCTAATGAGGTCACTGGTGCGTCACAAAAATCGTGACTCAGCAGCGATCTCGCTTTGTGAGAAGTACCCCTTAATCCAAACTGATAACTCTGATGACTCCAATTAGCATCCTTTCATTTGTAAATGTGGCCATTGCCTGAGGAATCTGCAGGGGGCAATTGTGTTGATCCACCTCAACAAAGATCTTGCAAGAGAGTGTAAACAAAAGAATGTCATTCAACCAGTCTCTGGGTTCCAAAGGTAGAAATGTTAAATGACCCCCTCTCTGGGACTTCTAGTGTTAAAGAATCATGACACTTTCCATTGTATGGGGTATTCATATCTAGTAACCTTGATTTTAATGAAGATTGAGTCCATTATATGTTGCTTCCCAGGGGCACGGTATGGCTTCACACATTTTGCCTGTCTCTATAGTGTAGCACCTTTATGTTCCTGAGTATTATCTCCGTGCCCCCAGTTCTGCTACATGTATAAACCCTAAATTTCTAGCTCTCTCTGGAACAGAAAGAAACCTTACTGAATATGTTTTGGTGAAAGGCGCACACATTATGCCTATACAAAAAGATAGAGGATAATAATACTCTTCTTATCATGCACATTGTACTGTGTTGACAGACAGGTATTTTTGTAACATTTGGAAGCGTCCCATTATCTTTGTTCAAGGCCAGATTCATGTACAGTTGTCAAATCTCATCACATACGCCAAGCTGTGCTGTGCAGTAACGTGGGTCACACAATATGTTCTCTCAATATACACTCAGTAGAGATGTTTTATCGATTTATTTGGATTCATGTGTGATTTATGACCCCAGTCATCCAGCAAGTCAAACATGACATCAAAGCGCTGTTGTAATGAGAGCGTGAAGACCTGTTTTCCTAGCTGAAGTAGGTTCACTGTTGTAATAGCACATAATAATAATAAACTGCAATTTATGTAAAAATTTGGGCTAACAGAACATATACGGCCTGACGTCTGTTTGGGGATATTCACAATCCAGAGGCATGTGGGATCTGTACGTTAGTTTATCAACAAGATCTGTTCATTTAAATTAGAAAGGAGACATGGTGACTATTAAGAATGCGCTATGGGAATTGTATACATTTCACAGGGGTCTGATGCACTGCAGATACCGTTACTTTATACAAGGTTTTTCAATTGCTGTTGTAAATGATGTTTTAAATCAATACAAAGTATAAAAATAATTGATTACATGTTAAAAATAGCATTTATCATCTGCTGTGATGGATCAGTTATGTATGTAGAGAGGTTCACTTCTACAAGTTCTAAAATCTTGGACCTAATAACCTTTTTGAGACTTCTTTTTGGAAAATAGATGTACTTCTGATGATCTTTCCAGGTCTTTTGTAAATTACAAATTACTATACTGATGATCTATCATTAGGATAGGTCATTAGATATTAGATTAGTGAGGGTCTGACATCCAGAGCCCACACTGATCAGCTGTTTTCAGCTCCAGCAGTGGCCGATGTACAGAGTGAGAGGAGCAGAAAAGTAGAGTTGAGCGGATGCGTTGATGTTCAGTTCGGTGGGTTCAGCTGTTCTTTAGATAAAGTTTGGGACCCGAACTTGACTGAAACTCCAATGGAAGCCACTAATTGGGCATTTCGGGTCCCCTCCCACATGCAGTTAGCCATAAACAGATCACTTCTGTGGAGGTTGAACATGCTTTCTCCATTTTTTTTTTTCTTTGTACACACTACATCTGATAACATTGTTCTTACCCCCACTGAGAGTCATTCTGCCACTGCAAGCAGCTCACACTGGGCCAAGCACAGAACGTAACCGAGCACAGCGATACTCAAGAATGGTCAGTATACGTAAAGCACCCGAACTCTGAACTCAAACACTTGTTCTTTTTTGTAAAGTCTGTGTTCGCTATGAATATTGAACTTTACTTTTCAGGTTTGCTCAACTCTACAGAAATCACAGCTATTTTCACTGAGTAGTGGCCGTTCACAGATACTTTAGTTCATGCTTCTGTTCTTTTCTGTAGGAACAAAACTGCAGTAATTGGAAAAGGACACTACACATTGAATAGAGCAGTGTTGTTTGGGTCCAGCTTTGAAAACAGCTATTGTCAGGTGTTGGACCACCATCGGTCTGATATGGGAAAAGTCTTTAAGTTGCGCACAGGTATTGAAAAGCTATAAAAACAGAGGAACATACTGGAGGGAACCTATATAATGGTGCTCTGCAGTGCACTAGAAAATTGCTATACAATGTTTGAATGGTTACAAAATACATAAAACATAATAGAGCCAAAGTGTGCCTCAATGGAAAGTTCTATATTACACAAGTAATAGCAATTTTTATAGCCTACATTAAAGTACTATGCATTATAGCACTTGTTCATACTGTGTAACACATAGAGGCGGTATATCACAGTACTTACTTTTATGTATATGTAGCTGTCTGTATTAAAGGGGTATTCCCATCTCCAAGGTCCTACCCAAATACAAGTACATCTCAATAAATTAGAATATTATCAAAAAGTTCATTTATTTCAGTAATTCAATACAAAAAGGGAAACACATATAAATTATATAGACTCATTGCAGAGTTATCTATTTCAAGTGTTTATTTCTGTTAATGTTGATGATTATGGCTTATAGCTAATGAAAACCCAAAAGTCGTTATCTCAGAAAATAAGAATAATTACCACAAAACACCTGCTAAGGCTTCCTAAGCCTTTAAAATGGTCCCTTAGTCTGGTTCAGTAGGCTACACCATCATGGGGAAGACTGCAGACTTGACAGATGTCCAGAAGGCAGTCAGTGACAGACTCCACAAGGAGGGTAAGCCACAAAAGGTCATTGCTAAAGACGCTGGCTGTTCACAGAGTGCTGTAGCATATTAGTGAAAAGTTGAGTGGAAGTAAAAAAAATGTGGTAGAAAAAGGTGCACAAGCAACCGGGATAACCACAGCCTTGATAGGATTGTTAAGAAGAGGTAATTCAAAAATTTGGGGCAGATTCACAAGGATTGGACTGCTGCTGGAGTCAGTGCTTCAAGAGCCACCACACACAGACGTATCCAGGACATGGGCTACAAGTGTCACATTCCTTGTGTCAAGCCACTCATGACCAATAGGCAGTGACAGAAGTCTCTTACCTGGACCAAGGAGAAAAAGAACTGGATTGTTGCTTAGTGGTCCTTCACTCTGGAGGAAGAGTGGAGAGGCACACAAAATAGCTGCTTGAGGTCTAGTGTGAAGTCTCCACAATCAGTGATGGTTTGTGGAGCCATGTCATCTGCTGCTGTAGGTCCACTGTGTTTTATCAAGACCAAAGTTAGCGCAGCCATCTACCAGAAAATTTTAGAGCACTTCATGCTTCCCTCTGCTGACAAGCTTTTTGGAGATGGAAATTTAATTTTCCAGTGGGACTTAGCACCTGTTCACACTGCTAAAAGTATCAATACCTGGTTTAATAACCACAGTATCACTGTGCTTGATTGGCCAGCAAATTCGCCTGACCTAAACCCCACACAGACTCTATGGGACTGTCAAGAGGAAGATGAGAGACACCAGTCCCAACAATGCAGACGAGCTGAAGGCTGCTATCAAAGCAATCTGTGCTTCCATAACACCTCAGCAGTGCCACAGGCTGATCGCCTCCATGCCACGCCGTATTGATGCAGTAATTCATGCAAAAGGAGCCCTGACTAAATATTGAGTGCATTTACTGTACATACTTTAAGGTAAGTACCAACATTTCTTAGTTTATAATCATGTTTTTCAGTTGGTTTTATGTAATATTCTAATTTTCTGAGATAATTCTACAACATTATCAGAAATAAACACTTGAAATAGATCACTCTGTTTGTAATGACTATATATAATATATGCGTTTCCCTTTTTGTATTGAATTACTGAAATAAATTAACTTTTTGACGATATTCTAATTTATTGAGATGCACTTGTATGTAGTAGGTGTAATAATAATAATAATAATAATAATAATATTATTAACAAATACCTCTAAATAGAAATGTAGTATACTTCTGACTCACTATGTCCCTTACCTCATGTTCAGGGCATTTCAGGACCTTAGGTATCCATGGTTATGACCACTAGTGACTAACTGGTTGTAACTATATGCGTGGTTGTAACTATGGATACCTACATACTGGCCCTTTAAGAAAAGGGGTGTGTCCCCACATGCGCCCTAAAGACAATCCCAGGAGGCCTGTGTGGCATGCGCAAGCCCTGGGAAACAGCAGCAGTGACCGGGGTTGGAAAGGTGAGTGTGCCGGCGGAGGGTCAAGACAGCGCAGGGACGCTGGTAAGGGTGTTACAAAAGTCTTGTTTTTTGTAGGTTAATGTGTAGTATTCTTTGGTGCCATTTTGTGCTATGTACTTTTTGGTGATTTTGCAATTAATTTTTGCAGCCCTTCAATGATAAAGAGAATGGGTTCCTTTGCCACTGTTACCGTAAATCTAAACTATAAGGGAAGACGAGCAGAGCTTCTATCATGCACATTCCGATGAAGTCTGTATACTGCTGTTTTGTTGCTCTCCATAGACTCCTCTTATTTTTTGTGGTCAGCTTTAGAAGTGTTTTCAGAGATAAAGGCCTTACTCTTTGAAAAATTCAGTGATGTGACCCTCTTGATTAGACATTTATGCTTTATCTACAGAATATACCAGAAATCTTTATGGTACAGGCACACATTCGGTTTCTTTTTTTTTGTATGGTTTTAACTATAAGTAGCAAGCAGCTTCCTAGCCATCTGAGGAATGAATGTGCTATTGCTTTTAACTGCTTCTTGGTTTCTGAACACTGAAGCAGGTAAAATATATAATAAAAGGCTGAATGTGTACACAGCATGTAGTTTTAACACCGCTGTGCATTATGCTCATTTTCTGCAGCCATTTTGGGAAAGACATTATGTGCACATACTCTTAAGTCATACAAATTAGATGTTATGGCTGACTATGCCATACACAGGAGCACCCCTTCAGCTAAGTGCTCCTGTGCTCCTGTATTCTTTTCGTGAAAGCTGCCAACACATAGATTTTTCATGGGCTTGTTTGTCTCTAAAGCCTGCTTTACACGTTGCAATTTCGCATACGATATCGTATGCGATTTGCAACGCCTCCATCGTATGTGTGGCACGTTCAATTTGTTGAACGTGCAGCACAAACGATTAACCCCTGTCACACGTACTTACCTTCCATTCGACCTCGATGTGGGCGGCGAACGTCCACTTCCTGAAGGGGGAGGGACGTTCAGCGTCACATCGACGTCACACGGCAGCCGGCCAATAGAAGCGGAGGGGCGGAGCTGAGCGGGACGTAAACATCCCGCCCACCTCCTTACTTCCGCATTATGGGCCGGGAGCCGCAGGACGTAGGTAAGATCTGTTCATCGTTCCCGAGGTGTCACACACTGCAATGTGTGCTACCCCGGGTACGATGAACAATCTGACGTGCAGTTCTAGAGAAAGGTACGATGTGTATACGATGAACGTTTTAACGTTCAATCGCAATTGCACGTACCTGTCACACACTGCAATGTAACTTACGATGCCGGATGTGCGTCACTTACGACGTGACCCCGCTGACACATTGTAAGATATATTGCAGCGTGTAAAGCAGGCTTAAAAGTACAATGTGATCTACAGTATAAATCAAACCTACCCAATAAGAAAACTCCTCTCTTCTGTTAGGAAGGTGCTGTCTTTGGTGCTGCTGTCATTTCCTTCCAGGCCCGCTCATTTTGCTCATTGTATATTCACTGCACCGCGGACCCGCAAGCAAGTGTGACTGCAGCACCGAAGACATCAGCACCACAGACTGCAGTTCGGGGGACAAGTGAGTAAAAAGCTCTTGCTCTCCATGTACTATCATGGATAGCACACAGAGAACACACGTGTAGCAAAATCACGGCACACGAAGGGCTATACGCACCTTCAACACATCTGTGAAAAATGTGTTTGTGTTTTTCACTGACGTGTGAAAGAAGCCTTAGATTGTCAGCAAAACCTGTCGGTATCGGTGGGTTCGGCTAACATTAGTGTAATGTCTATGGGTACCTTTAAACTCACTCTAAATTTATTTACTCCAACGTTATATGTGACGCCCTGGACTAGCCAGGTAGTCACAAACACAACACCACACACACCCCTTCCCCGGACAGGTGACACCAGTCACACAGAAATCCTTGTTGCCACCCTCCGGGCTTGATGTCCACACCAGGTGGGGCAGAGCCAAGCAGTTGACTCCGCCCACCGAGGAGTTCACAGACCCAGAGGCGGGAAAACACAGCAGTAAGTGAGAAGAAGTTGGAGAGAGGAGTTGAGTAAAGGGAGGAGAGGAGAAAAGGCACGCACAGGCGGACCTGGGACCAGGCCCGCCAGTGGAACTGCTAGGTGTCTTGGTCGGAGCTCAGGAACCCCCAGCAAGGTCGGCAGACGGTTGTGGTCATCTGCAGGAGTTGGGAGTACGGTCGGTGGAACCATAGGACCGGGGTCGGCCCGCTGGTACCGAACAGGGGAGACGATTGGAAGCCAAGCACCAGCGAGGGTACTCAGACCCCGACTAGGCTAGTAGCAGCCCTGATAGTCAAATTCACTGATTGCGGTCTGGACCTCAGGGGTTAATTCCCACCCAAGTCCCGATTGAAGGCAACAGCCCAACCATCCAGGATAAGTGCCACCGCCAAGGGCAAGAGATCCAAAGGGCCAGCGTCTGCAGGCAAATGGCCTCCTATGACACTTACACACCGGGGAGCGGAGTACCAGTGTCCAGGCACAGGAGTCGACATCTACATAACACAGGTGCAGGGAAACGACAGCCATCACCAACCACTCCAGGAAGAACACTGCAGCCGGCTGCGGGCCCCATCCATTCTGCCGTTTGGTTTACCAGAGACTCTAGAATCGTGTGTCAGAGTGAGTACACCAGCGCCTTTGGGCCACGCACCACACTGCACCGCACCCGAGTCCAGTACGCCCATGCTCCCTTGCCCTCAGCACCTTCCCGCGGGCCCCCAGGACCACCGCCCCCTGCCCATGGAGGGGTTAACACCGAGCTGCATAACACCGTCCCTGGGAGGCCTAGTCAACGGCAGCGGTGGTGTCCACCATACAATCACCACAACCTGTGGGTAGCATCACGAACTTTACCAATCCCACCAACCAACCACCCGAACCCCTGCGTGCATCGCCACTACCCCCTTTCAGAGCGGCGTGACCCCTGGGTCCGTGAGAGGCTCGAACCACCGTCTGCAATACGTGAGCACGGACCCAAGCAGCTCAGCGGCCGCAGCCGAGGCCGCGGGGCGGTACATATACATTTGCTAAATTAGACAGATATACAATGTTTGTACAGTCCCAGTCACACACAACGACTTACCAGCGATCCTGACAATGATACAACCTGAAAAGGATCACTAGTAAGTCGCTGGGAGGTCGCTGGTGAGATGTCACACAGTTAAGGGAACTTTACACGCTGCGACATCGCTACCGATATATCGTCGGGGTCACGTCATTAGTGACGCACATCAGGCGCCGGTAGCGACATCGCAGTATGTGACACCAATGAGCGACGATTAACGATCGCAAAATCGTTAAAAAACGGTGATCGTTGACACGTCGCTCCTTTCCTTAATATTGGTGCTGCCACAGGTACGATGTTGTTCGTCGTTCCTGCGGCATCACACATCGCTATGTGTGACACCGCAGGAGCGACGAACATCTCCTTACCTGCATCCACCGGCAATGCGGAAGGAAGGAGGTGGGTGGGATGTTACATCCCGCTCATCTCCGCCCCTCCGCTTCTATTGGCCGGCCGCTTAGTGATGCCGCAGTGACGTCGCTATAATGCTGATCGCACCTCCCCCTTGAGGGAGGGATTGTTCGGCGGTCACAGCGACGTCGCTAACAAGGTATGTGCGTGTGACGTTGCCGTAGCGATAATGTTCGCTATGGCAGTGAGCACCAAATATCGCACGGACGATGGGGGCGGGTGCTATCGCGCTCGACATTGTTAGCAATCGCTAGCGATGTCGCAGCGTTTAAAGCACCCTTTAGATTTTACCAATGACGCAGTAACGATCAGCGACCTGTATAACGATCTCGGCGGGTGTTGGGACTATGTTAGGAAGTCGTTGTTAGGTGTCAAACACAGCGATGCGTCCTGCCCAGCAGGATATCGCCTTTGAAGAAAATAGATTGGACCCTTCGGCAATGACTAGCGATCTCACAGCAGGGGCCTGATCGCTGGTAGGTGTCACACATAACGAGATCGCTGGCGAGATCGTTACTGCGTCACAGAAACTGTGACTCAGCAACAATCTCGTTAGCTATCTCATTGTGTGTGACGGGACCTTAAGTGTACAAGGTACTATAGATGATAAGCTTTTTTTTGGCACAGAAATCATGACTCCGGAATGTCTGACTGAAGGCCTTTGACCTTCCCCAACAACCCCCTACCCCCTAGGGTTCTTATCTAAAATAAACACAAACACTGCGTGACGTTGGATATAAAGGCCACAGCAGCCCCATTTATTCGTAACAGAAACATCAGCCATGTAACAATACAATTCTTCATTGAAGAACCCGAAAAGGAAGGGGGGGGTACCTGAAGGTTAACCAAAATGTTCTTTGCAACATCAGCCCGTCTCCTGACCCTCAGCCGCAACACACCGACTCGAGAGCCCAAGCCAGATGTTGCCCCCACTATGTCCCGCTGAGACTCAACCCAGCAAGGACCCGTTTACCAAACAATTGCACCGCTAGAGGTAACCCGCTCCGGCACTGGGTTCCGTCCTCTCCTCTGTGCAAACCCCCACCTTCAGACACCCCCCTCCTCTCCGCCGCTGCGACAAATACGATCTTCCTTCTTTTCTTCATTGATGTCGAATCCACAATCAGGGCGGGCGGGCGGGAACGATTCCAGTCACCGTCCAGGTAGGAATGGCCCACCCCCCCTCTGACCTGCCCTATATACTACCCCCTATAGCACCACCCCCTGACCAATCACACTGACCCCTGATCCTAACTGCCCCTTAGCACCACCCCCAAATTTCGCGCCCAAACTGACTTCTCCATTAACCCCCTATTAACCCTATGGCCTGGCATCCCTCCTAGTCATGTAGCCCTCCCTTAAGCCCCTTCGGGTCAGCAGTCCGGGCTCTTCCTTGACTCCGGAATGTCTGACTGAAGGCCTTTGACCTTCCCCAACAACCCCCTACCCCCTAGGGTTCTTATCTAAAATAAACACAAACACTGCGTGACGTTGGATATAAAGGCCACAGCAGCCCCATTTATTCGTAACAGAAACATCAGCCATGTAACAATACAATTCTTCATTGAAGAACCCGAAAAGGAAGGGGGGGTACCTGAAGGTTAACCAAAATGTTCTTTGCAACATCAGCCCGTCTCCTGACCCTCAGCCGCAACACACCGACTCGAGAGCCCAAGCCAGATGTTGCCCCCACTATGTCCCGCTGAGACTCAACCCAGCAAGGACCCGTTTACCAAACAATTGCACCGCTAGAGGTAACCCGCTCCGGCACTGGGTTCCGTCCTCTCCTCTGTGCAAACCCCCACCTTCAGACACCCCCCTCCTCTCCGCCACCGCGAGCGCGCATGACCCCTTGTGCGCGCGAGTCCTCCCACACCAACAAAGCCTTCTCAACCCCCTCCATCAGCCCTAAGGCCCAAATATCATTTCCCACCGAATTTAAATGGACCCCGTCCCGGCGCAACAAGTCGGCGGACGCCGCTTCCAACTCCGGGTGCCGAACAGAGACACCCCCAACCCGGGAAATGAACCGCCCAATCTCCCGATTCACTTTACTTCGCGCCCTGTTTACTGCCTCCACCGACCTGGCGTGCCGCCATGTCAGCCGCGCAACCATATCCGACCAGACAATTATTAGACCCGGGTGGGAAGACAGGAGCCGCAGGCAGTCACATTTTATGTCTTGTATCAGGTCCCTGGAAGCCCGGAGACCCAGGTCATTCCCACCCGCGTGTAGGACTACCACGTCCGGTGCTCTGTCCAGCTGCGAATGGTGGCGCCAGGTAGGCAACACCTCACTCCACAGCATGCCCCTGACCCCGATCCATCGCACAGTAGCCTTTTCCCTGGGAACCCCCAACTGGCGGCCGTCCGGTCGTATTCCCGCACGAAACGCCCCCCAATACACGTATGAGTGGCCGAGCACCCACACCAACAACGGTAAACCTACAAAACAAAAGGTGACAACACAGAGGAGGGGGGGTGGGGCACGAGGAAGAAAAGATGGGTAATGATTACCAAACAAATACCGCCCCCGACCCCCCCCCCCACCAATATCTCACAACAAGTTCGGCCGGACGTAAGATCTAAACCTGGCCGAGTCCCATCGTCCAATCTTACGGAGAGCCTGCGCGCCCAGACCCCAACGAGCCGCCGGAGTCGCAGCCCCAATCCGAAAGGAATGCGACGCGAACTCAGCCTCGTTGAGACCGCAACACTGCAGGCACCTCCGAAAGATGCAGACAAATTGGTAACTAGACAAGGCTGACCCGTCCTGGTGGGACAAAAGGGACCCCGGGCGAGCTCCCCTCACTTCTAAAAACGCCGACAGCCATCTGACAGGGCACTCCGCTAAACCAGGTACACCCCATAGTTCCACCATCCGACCTCTACCCAGCTGGTCCGTCTTTGACCGTCTCAAGCAACACCGTACCACATCCATACCGCATTCCACGTCCTCCAACAACAAACCTCCGTGACTCCTCGTGTTTCTGCTCACCAGTTCACTAATTCTAAACGCCCCAAAGAAGGCCAAAACAAAAGCGGTCCCGAACAACTGGCATTCATACTCCGAACAGCACACCCGAGGCAAAACCGACAACAGCTTGCCCAGCAGCTCAAAAGATACCGGGCGCCGGAGGTCTCGGCGCGCCCCCGCCCTCCGGTAACCCTTCAGCGCCTGGCGCACCCAGAAATCCTTCGTAACATCCTTCCAGCCCAGTAACTTGAAAAAGAAAGCAATGCCCGCCAACCTGCCCGCCACGGCCGACCACGAAAGGCCTTCTTCCTTAGCCCTGCCCATCATGAACAAAACTAAATAAACTCTGTCACCTTCAGATACATGACCTCCCACCTCATCAACCAACTCGAGCCAACGGTCCCACGCTGAATTATAGCTGCGCCACGTACTGGGTGCCACCGAATGTCTGATCAATTCCCAGGCCGGCTGCAAACCAGGTCCCACAACCAGACGGGCCACACGGTCTCCTGCTGCTCCGCGTCCGGCGCCAGCATTCGAAAGCGGTCCCACTGGAAGCGAGATAAAGCATCAGCCACAGAATTCAGCACCCCCGGCACATGTACAGCACAGACCCACAAGTTCAACTCCAGACATTTCAGCACCAAATGACGCAAGAGATCCACCACCGGGGGGGAATCAGCTGTCAACTTGTTAACACACTGAACGACCCCCAGGTTGTCACACATGAAACGCACCTTCCTGTCTTTCAAATCCTGTCCCCAAACCTCTATGGCCACGACAATAGGAAAAAGTTCCAACAGGGCCAAATTCCTAGTCAGACCACAAACCCGCCACGAATCAGGCCACCTGCCGGCACACCATCTCCCCCCAAAATATGCGCCAAAACCACTGGATCCCGCCGCGTCCGTATACAGTACCAACTCCTCATTTGACACCACCTCGCGAAGCCACAATGACCGTCCATTATACAGCTGCAAAAAACGGGACCACACTCTCAGGTCCGCCTTGTGCTCCACCTTCAAACGCACAAAATGCAAAGGGTGCAACACACCGGTGGTGGCTTGAGCCAAGCGACGGGAAAAAACTCTCCCCATCGGCAAAATCCTACACGCAAAATTCAACTTCCCCAACAGGGACTGCAAGTCCCGTAAACGAATCTTCTTGGCCTCAATGGCCCCTTGAACGCAACGCCTCAAATCCACCAGCTTGTCCTCCGGCAAGCGGCACTCCATGGCAACCGTATCCAGCTCGATACCCAGGAATTTCAAAACCGTGACCGGACCCTCCGTCTTCTCCGGCGCCAACGGAACGCCAAAGCGGCGAGCAACCTGCTCCACTGTCCGAAGCAAAAGGGAACACTGCGAGGATCCAGCAGGTCCCATGCACAAAAAGTCGTCCAAGTAATGCAACACTGAATCTAGACCCGCCTCCTCCTTAATTACCCATTCCAAAAAACAACTAAACTTCTCAAAATAGGAACATGAAATTGAACAGCCCATAGGCAAACAACAATCTACATAAAACTTGTCCTCCCACCAACACCCCAACAGGTGAAAACTGTCCGGGTGCACCGGCAACAGGTGGAAGGCCGCTTCTATATCCGTTTTCGCCAAAAGCGAACCACAACCCAACTTCCTTAACCATTCCACAGCCTTATCAAAACGGACATACGATACCGAAACCAGCTCAGGATCAATACCGTCGTTCACCGACCGGCCAGTAGGATAGGACAAATGGTGGATAAGCCGAAACTTGTTAGGTTCCTTTTTCGGAACCAACCCCAA
This sequence comes from Anomaloglossus baeobatrachus, assembly GCF_048569485.1. Classification (NCBI taxonomy): domain Eukaryota; kingdom Metazoa; phylum Chordata; class Amphibia; order Anura; family Aromobatidae; genus Anomaloglossus; species Anomaloglossus baeobatrachus. Next base: position 529,247,004 of record NC_134355.1, on the reverse strand, counting down.
CGGGGACACAACCAAGTCCGGCAATGGAGGGGCATTAAAAGGCCCCGCCATCCGTCCTAGTTCCACCTCCTTCTGTAACTTATCCGCAACAATCTCACCATGGAGGCGAGTCGACTGTAAATTTTTCAAACGAATCTCTCCCGTCTTAACAACTGACGGTATCTTGAAACCAAAACTAAAACCTTCACTCAACAATTCCGCCGACCCCCGATCCGGGTATCTACTTAGAAACGGCGCCATCCGATCTACCCTCACCGGGGTCCTCCCTTTTTGACGAAGACTCAGCGGCCTTTCCTTTTCCCTTCCGGAAGCACTTAAGGTGACTGTGGGCGCCACCACAGCCCGAACACTCGTGCTTGAATCGGCAGGAGGAACCAAACCGGCATTCCTTTTCATTGAACTGCCAGCAAACGCCCTTTTTGGGCCCCGGCGAGGTGCCAAATGATCCCCCGCCGGTGCCCCCTGGAAAGGACTGCGATGCCGACTTCGGCGCAGCCATCAGCCGCATCCATAGACTAATTTCTTTGTGGTCCCACCGCAAACTGGGTCTGACCGCCTTCCTCTGGCGAAACTGCTCGTCATATCTTAGCCAAGCAGTCCCCCCATAGGTCCTATACGCCTCACAGATAGAATCCAGATAACAAAAAAGCGCCGAACAGTTATCCGGAGCCTTTTCCCCCACCACACTGGCCAGTATCACAAAGGCCTGCAACCAGTTCTGAAAAGTGCGAGGAATAAGGCGATAACGCCGCCGTTCTTCCTCGTCCTTCTTGCTCTCATCCGGTTTAACCCGATCCAGATTAAACTTTTCCAACGGAAGCAATGAGAATATTTCAACATATTCATCCTTCCATATTTTTTCCCTGGTCTCCTGCTTCAGATGCGCCCCCAACGGGCCATCAAAGCAGACATACACTTCCCCTCTCGCCTTGTCATCCAATCGAACAATGTCCACTGCAGCCGCAGCTGCGGCAGCGGGAGCCGCAGCTGCGGCCGCGGGAGCCGCCACCACCGGCTCACCAACCACATTGCCACTAGCAACCCCTCCAACCGCCGGAGTCGCAACCTCCTGCCCCGTCGCTCCCTGCCACACCAAGCTAGGGCCCCCCACAGGGGCAAACAAACCCCTGACCAACCTCAACAACTCGGATGCCACACTGCCGTCACCCGTCACCACATTCATGACCTGCCCACCACTCGGGCCACCAAGCAAACCACCCGTACCACCAACCACATTCACGCCCTGCACGCCATCCATATCACCAGACACACCATCCATAGCCAAACCAGGTGCACGAGAAATAGGAGAAACCGTGGTCTTACCAGGCTGACTCCGAGAAGATCCCGAAACAGCCGTCACATGTCCTCCGCGTCGCACTCCAGCCGCTTCGCCGACCTCCACGATCTGGTCCCCGGTGTCGTCCTCCGCGGCGTCCTCCTCCAAGGTGGCCTCATCTTCCTCACTGGACCCAGGCCCAGGGAGCCCGCCGTCCGGCAGACTCGACCTTAGGCCCCGTCCGCCCGCAGCACCATCCATCCTCCGCGACGATCCAGACGCTGGCGCCGCCACGTAATCACCGCCTGGGGCATGCCGTCCGGCATCCCCGCGTGCTCCAGCTGATCCCGACGCCGTCCCATCGCTGTCCATCCGCTGTGATCCCAGGCCGGGCCCCGCTGATCCGGGCCGTCTCCGTACTGACACCCCCGCCGACCCTGGGACCCCATGCTCCTGCATGGGCCCCGCTCTGCTCCTGGCCCGTGCTGCCGCCGCCACTGTGGCCTCATCTGTGCCCCGCGATCCCGCTGGCCCACGCAACCCAGCTGGCCCCCGTGACCCCGCTGGCTCATACGACCCCGCCGGCCCACGCGACCCTGCCGACCCACGCGACCGCGCCGGCCCACGCGACCGCGGCGGGTCAGGTGACCACACCGGGTCAGGCGAGCCTGCCGGATCGCGGGGACGCGCCGGGACGGGTGAGTACGCGGGGTCACATGACCGCGCCAGGTCAGGTGACCGCGCCCGGTCAGGTGACAGCGCCCGGTCAGGTGACCGCGCCGCCCCACGTGACCGCGCCGCCCCACGTGACCGTGCCGCCCCACGTGACCGCGCCGCCCCACGTGACCGCGGCGGGTCAGGGGAGCGCGCTCGGTCAGGTGAGGCCGCCGGAGCACAAGGGGACGCCGGGCCATGCGAGCGCGGCGGGCCACGTGACCGCGCCGGGTCAGGTGACCGCGCCGGGTCAGGTGACCGCGCCGGGTCACGCGGCCGCGACGCGCGCGTCACTGCCGTGCGCCGCGAACCGGAAGAGGAGGGGAGGCCGGCCGTGTCGCTCACCGCCCCGTTGCCTTGGCGCCCGCGGCCCGACTTCCGGCCGGGGCCTCGCGACGTCCCGGCTCCCGGATCCACCGCCGCACGTCCGCTCGGGCTCCGTCTCCGCTGCCGGCTCCTCGGCGTCATCTCTGGGCTAAGTCGCTCCGGGGGCCGCGTTCTTCGCTGCCGCTTCGGAGGCAGGGGGGTCCCATCTTCCTCGCCGACGCCGGACCATCGCTGGAGCTGCTCGTCCATCCAACGCTGTCCACGCTGCTCCGCCATCCTCTTCATCCGTGCCATGAAGTCCTCCATCTTCGGGATCCAGCCACAACGATTCCAGTCACCGTCCAGGTAGGAATGGCCCACCCCCCCTCTGACCTGCCCTATATACTACCCCCTATAGCACCACCCCCTGACCAATCACACTGACCCCTGATCCTAACTGCCCCTTAGCACCACCCCCAAATTTCGCGCCCAAACTGACTTCTCCATTAACCCCCTATTAACCCTATGGCCTGGCATCCCTCCTAGTCATGTAGCCCTCCCTTAAGCCCCTTCGGGTCAGCAGTCCGGGCTCTTCCTTTCTAATCTATCAATTTATTAATACAACACAAATTATAGCAGTGTAATATAAATTAGATAGTACTTATATATTGATTTCTATAGTACACAATATGTAGACATCCTAGACGTGAGTCTTCATTTACACATTATGGGTTTTCATGTCATCTTGTCATGACATGCTTTTGTAATAATGAATACAATGTTTTTCGCTTTCTTTTTGCATACCTTATGCTTCATGCGTTACATACAATTCAGATACCTCGAATTTTACAATAATGAATTCTACATACTTAACAATCCTAAGCTTGCACATTCTTTTTCTGACAAGTAGCAAATGGTAATTTTTCCTGTATACCTGCGTGCACATGATAAATAGAATTTCTATGGAAGATGCACAGATTCTCTGTCAGCAGCTGCCTCGGGCTAAGAAAAGCATTTTAATTGCAATATGTTCTGGACAAGTTTCGGATAATCCACAGCTAGATACAGGTAATTATGCACAAAATAAACCTAATTTCAGCAGACCCTGTTGTATTTTTTATTAAAGCAGCTGACACTTTTTTTTAGTCTTTACATTCTATTGAACTAATTAGCTAGAGACATCCCAATAATCTGTAGATCCAGAACAAGCACAACGAAGCAACTAATGAAGCAGCTGCTCTTTACCCTGACATGGAAGAATTCTTTCCTAACCGTTGTATAAATAGCCACTGGAATAATTCCAACCAGATCCCATTTCATTTATTTTACTTATTAGAGATTTCAAGGAAGGGCATTCAATCCAATCTGACTCCAAGTTTCCTATAGGTAATAGAGAAAGCCAACAAATGCAGATCAAATATACAAATCTTTAGAAAAAGTATTTGTAAAGATCTTTTACCGTATACTAATGAGCGAGTGGACTAACCCCCTGGGTGTTAGTTCCCCGGCCAGTTGACCCTCATTAGCATATTAGCACGCTCCTTTGGACGTGCTAACACGCTAATGAATACGCAGCATCACAGGATAATGTCACTCACCACTCCGTCGTCATCGCCTCTGATGCTGGATTTTGGCTCAGTACGCATAACTTCGGAGTTTGGGTCATGCGAACTACTTCAGTTTGAAGCCAGGACACGTACAGCCGGCTTCATGGTGCGCATGACCCAAATTCCGGGGTTATGCGCACTGAGCCCGAAATCCCCCGTTGGATGTGATGACGGCGGAGAGGTGAGTGAGATCATCCTCTGATGCTGCACATTCATTAGCATGTTAGCACACCCACAGGGGTGCTCGTTGTTCTGGGTGCATATTGCACCTGACAGGTTCCCTTTAAGGTGATTTAAACTGATGTTTTATAGTAGTCAGTATTAGACATAAGCGAATATGTCAAGGTTTGGTTCATGTTTGCAGACTTTCATGGTGTTTGCTGAATAGCTTGATGAACATAGCCGAACACCATTGAATTCAATGAGAGGCAAAACTTATGTGTTAGTGTGACGTCCTGGCCTATCAGGTCGTCACAGGGTATTGTGCAATCTGCCCTTCAACATGATATCCATCTCCTCCTTCGTTACGGGTCCCTGACCTTTGGTGTTGCTAAGAACAAGCTAATCAAAACCCTAGGAACACTCTGCACCACACCCAACAGACACACCAGTGGACAGCCTGAAGGGAATAGGGCCGGCCACTTGGGGGGTTGGTAAGGGGAGATCAGGAGTGTCAGAAGTGGAGTAGTTGAGTGGTGACTCTCGAGAGGAGAAGTCGGGAGCTGGGCTCCTCGTTTACTAGGTGGCAGACGTTGGTCTGGGCCTGGTAGGAGCTGGATCCGGTCGCAGGGGATCATGACAAGGGGCACGGACTGTCGAGGAGGACAGCCGGCAGCCTTGTGCCATCACCGGGCAGGGGTCAGGGCATGACGGGGTACGTGGACCCTAGGCCAAGAAGTAGCTTCAGGCGTCCTGGTAATACACCCGACGAGGACGGCGCCTTCAAGATCCGTTCTCCACCCACTCCAAAATGGGGGTACTAGCGCAACGAGGGGGGTAGGACTTTCCCACTGCCTAGTACAGAAAATCCCAAACGTGAACCCTGAGAGCAAGCTCACTCCATTAGCCATACGAGTGAGCGGGACCCGTTTTAGTTTCAAGCTAAAGGGGACCAATTGTAGAAAAAGGTGCCAATGTCAAGGTCACAGGCTACCAAGGAACACCAATGGGCACGGCATCCAGGCGTGCTCCTTCCCTGCTGTAGTGGCATCAAGAACTTTGTTTTACCACGGTTGTCAGCATCAGCGTTATTGGACTGAGTAAGTACGCAATTAACTCTTACCGGCCCGACGGAACCTTCCCAACACCATCACCGAGTCCCGGGGCATTCCCCTTACCCGTGGAGGGGTTAAACACATGGCTGCCCACACCATCGCCACCGGGTACTCCCACCCGCAGCGGTGGTACTTCACCCTTATCACACACCACGGGTGGCGTCACAAACTTTCCACACCATCCCCTGTACATAGTTCCCTTCAATTCGAGTGGCCGTATGACCCCCGTGTCCGGAGACCCCCTCGAGCCACCGCGGATCCGGATCTGAGCAGGCCGACTGCTAACGCGGGGGCGGCACATTAGTAAGCAGGGGTGTACATAGAAATCATGGGGCCCCATAGCAGAATTTCCTCATAGTGAACCACCTACATTCCCCTTTCATTGCAAGCATAAAGTATGATGGCAATAAAAGGGCCCTACAAACACTGTATGATGCCTCTACAGTGAATTCCTCTACAGTACCCTCCACAAGCAGACAAAACAGGGAGGAACTCCGGCACGAAAAACATCCATACGAACAAAAATTTGAGAAGGATTAAAAAATCATCTTTATTCTTTAATAATTAAAAAACATGATGAGTATAAAAACGCCTATGATTTACGCGTTTCAGACTCTCAGTCCTTTGTCATAATCATAAGGAGAAGACAGACAGAAAGGGAATAAATAGCCTATGAAAGAGCTAAGAAAGGAAATATAATTAAATATGCAAATTTGAATAACGTTGACTATACAACAACAAAAAAAAATTAGACTCAATAAATGTACTGAAGATAAGTTCGTTTGTTTAAACCTGTGGGATGTCTACTAGTCATACACAAAATTGTAAAAGCTTTTTGTTCTTGTAACATTTGTATGCGATCTCCCCCCAAATTGTTAGATTTGGTATGTTTCAGAGCATGTACCTTAAAATTTTTTACATCCCCGTGATGGACCTGCAAAAAATGATATGAGGCTCCGGAAAGATTTCTAGTAGTGGGATTACGGATATCATAAAGATGTTCAGCAATACAGGTGCGTAAAAGGCGCAAGTACAGCCAATATACTGAAGATGGCATTCCCCGCAGGTAATGATATAAATTACAAAAGAATCATTACAATTCAAAAAAAACCTCGTTTTTTTAAAACCTTGTTTGTTGCTGTGGACAAAATAGATTTCTCATTAGTCATAAAAGGACACAAACTGCATGCTCTTCTGCCACACTTAATAGAACCTGTCAATGATAACCAATTACGGCGCGTATTTTTTGTAGACTTTTTCATGTGGTCAGAAGGAGATATGCTGCTACCAATACTCTTTCCTTTCCTGGATACAAAATTAACCCCCGGATCAAGGACTTTTTTGACACGAGATTCATTGATGATGTGTTAATTATTTGGAAAGGCCAAAAAGATCTGATTCCTCAATTCATCAATTACCTAAATAATAACACTTTCAATACCTCTTTTACCTGGTGGAGCTGCCTGGGGCCCCTTGCCCCAACCTAGCTCGTGGCTACCAGCCTGGGTTTATCCAGCCCTATAGGAAGCATGGGTTGAACCACTGAGGATACTCAGCTGTCTTAGTCCGACGCTGCATACTCACCTCTCCTCGGTTTCCCGCCGCGGCTCTTTGTTCGACTGTGCTCTGCACATCTCAACACGGTGGTGACTGATGCCTAGTAGTGAAGTCACCGCTGTGCTGAACTATCAGAGAGCACAGATATAGTGGGACAATGATGAGAGGTAGTGCTGCGCTGAACTCCATCTCATAGTCAGTTTTAACTGTATCAGCATCTGCAATGCCGATACATTTGAAAGTGTGATCCTGAGCACGGGGCCCAGTGCTGGATCTAACACCGTAGGCCCCCCCAGCTCACGGGCCCCATAGCAGTGGCGTGACTTGCCTCTATTGACGGCACACCACTGTTAGTAAGTACTAGGGAGGCTGGTGTTAGTAAGGGCTAGGGGGGATGATGTTAGTAAGGGCTAGGGGGCCTGCAAAAGAAAGAAAATAAGGAATAAAGCAGGGCAGTTATACTTACTGAGTCTCCCATGCGGCTGTCACATTGCTTCCGGGTCTGCTCATTAACTAACATAAATATTCACTGATTCCCCGTCCACTGACAGCCTCAACATCTCTGATTGGTTGCAGTCAGATCGTGCCTCCAAACTGTGTGACAGCATCTGTGATTGGTTGGAATCACACACTCTGTCTAGGTGCCCTTATGGAGTGTAAAAATAACTAAATGAAAAAGAAAATGGTGTAGGGTCCCCCGTATATTGATACCCAGTGCAAATAAAGCAGATGCCTATTCTTATCTAGGCTATGTATCAAAATACAAGGGACCCCATGCAGCTTTTTAAAAATGATTTAAATAAATAATGTAAAAAAGGCCTGTAGCCCCCCCCCCCAATTTTGATACCCAGCCAAGATAAAGCCGACAGTTGGAGCTGGTATTTTCAGGTTGGGGAGGCCCATGGTTATTGGGCCCCCCAGCCTTAAAATAGCAGACCGCAACCACCCAGAAGTGTCGCATCCATTAGATGTGACAATTCTGTCAGTTTAAGCTGCTCATCCCGATTGCCCTAATGCAGTGGCAGTTGGGGTAATACAAGGAGTTATATACAGCTCACAGCTGCCAATAAGCCCTAGATTAGTAATGGGAGGTGTCTATGAGACCCCCCCATTACTATTCTTTAAGTGAAAAGAAATAAACATCAACACTGAACAATCCTGTATTTGAAATAAAATACAAACACCCACCCTCTTTCACCCCTTTTTTAACTCCCAAAACACCCAGGTCCGACGTAATCCACACAAGGTTCCACGTCGATCCCGGCTCTGCTACATCATGCAGTCACAGCATGGGCACAGAACATGACTGCCTGCAGGCAGAGACTGACTGAGCTGCAGCTGTGAGCAGTGACGTCACTGAGTTTATGTGCGGTCACAGCTGGAGGTTCCCATGGTACCCCACCTGTGACTGCAGGAAAACTCACCTTTTTGAACTGATTGAAGAATGAAGTGAACTCACCTCAGGTGAACTGAGTTCAATCAGACCTGCATCTCCTGGCAAAAAACTGCATTTTGTCCCCCGAGTTGCAGATTTAATACTAAAATATATACACCAAATTCCAAAATCTGCATCTCGTGGCAAAAAAAATGTATCAAAACCACATTGCGGCAACTGTGAGACCTGGAAACCTCAAAAGAGCATTTAAGAGAGCTTTTAAGTTTCTTGTAGTTGCCAGCTGTTGAGATACCTGGAAGCTATGAACTCCGGTCACAGTTCACTGCCTCCAGATGTCCCAGCAGCTGGAACTCAAGGAACTTTAAAAACTCTCTTTTTTTGCCAGGGGATGCAGAGTTGGTGCAGCAATGTCTGTACCAAATTACTCAATGTGCACACATTGCTTAATGTGATAATCGAGCATTGACCACCTGAGGTCACAGCTGGGTTTTCCACAGTACCTAAGATGTGACCTCAAATGAACTGATCTGATTTTAACTCATTGAACTCAGTGAGCTCACCTCAGGTGAAGTCATTGAACTCAGTGCCGGATTACTGGATAAGCAATGTGTGCATATTGAGTAATTTGTTGCAGGCATTGGTGCACCAACTTTGCATCTCCTGGCAAAAAAAAATCACATCAAAACCATATGCATTATGATGCATTTTTGATGCAATTTTTGCCAGGAGTTGGAGTTGGTGTTGCAATGTCTTCACCAAATTACTCAATTCGCGTGTATTGCTTAATCCGATAATGAGACATTGAGTTCGATGATTTCACCTGAAGTCAGTTCACCTAAGGTGACAGCTGAGGTACCGTGGGAACCTCCAGCTGTGATGTCAGATGAACTCAGTGACATCATCGCTCACAGCTACAATTCAGTCAGTATGCTCGGCAGCTCGCAGTGAGCGGTCACATTTCCAAATGTGATCATGCAGTGTAACCTCAGGAGTAACAGGGGTATTTTGGGGTTTAATTAAATTGTTGATAGAGGGTGAATTTGTTTTTTGGGGGGGGTTTAAATAAAGGATTTTTCTATGTGTTTTGTGTTTATTTTGTTTTACTTACAGGATCAGTAATGGGGGTATCATAGACCCATCCTCATTACTAATTCATAGCTTGATAACAGCTAACAAATCACAGCTGTCATTATCCCTTATATTACCCAGATTGCCACTGCACTAGGGAAATCGGAATGAGCCAGATAAAGTGCCGGAATTGTCACATCTAATGGATCTCCGCAGCCTGAGAATACCAGCCTCCCTCCAGCTGTCAGCTTTATCTTGGCTGAGTATCAAAATTTGGGGGGACCGCATGCCGTTTTGTTCATTTATTTAGATATTTTAAAAAAAAGCAACATGGTGTCCCTCGTATTTTGATACACAGCCAAGATATCGCGCACAGCTGGGGCCTGCAGTCTGTAGCCGTCAGCTTTATCTGCGCTGGATATTAATATACAGGGGACCCTGTGCCATTTTTTAAATTTATTTATTTATTTTTACACTTCACTCTCACAGACAGACAGCTACTGTGCGGGCAGACAATCAGAGTCGCCGGCAGTCTGACTGCACCAATCACAGACGCTATCATTGACGGTGGACGGGGAAGCAGGGCAAGTGCACGAGGGATAATGAGTGGACCCGGAAGTAGTATTACAGCTGTGTGGAGACTGGTAAGTATTTCTTGATTTAACAAATTTTCTTCCTTTTTTTACAGTGATTTCCTTGGCCAATGACAGCCATGCCAATATTTGACATGGCTGTGATCGGGCCGGAAGTGGATGGTTTCTGCAACAGTGTAAACAAGAACAGTTGCCGAACAATGATGAACTTTGCCGATTTTTGATAAAACTGTTTGTGAATCTGATCCTGACCAGAACAAGTCAAGCTTCATGCCGAAATTGAAACCTTTTCGAACAAGTTTCCTCATCTCTAGTCAGTACACAATTTACATCATTTATAGTGATTCTGAATAATCCCATATAAAGTTTAACTGTTCTAGTAGGATTTTCCTGACATTTTTCTTAGTTGCTTACAAAACAGCAAAAGAGTCACACAGCACCGTTGAAAGTTTTCAATTAGGAGAGGAGTGCAACATTTTTTCTAATGCATTGGATGTGTTCCATGAAACTCTGAAGATGGTTATGAAGAAATGGCATAAATCTGGCACAACAGTGACATTGCCTAAAATTAGGCATTCCTCAAAAATTGATGAAAAGACAAGAAGAAAATTGGGAGGCAGTCTATTGCAAAATTATAGATGCTGCAAGAAATTCTGGTATGTACTGGTTGTATACTGCATGTGTCAACTATTTCCCATGTTCTTCATACAGTGCCTTGCTAAAGTATTCGGCCCCTTTGAATTTTTCAACCTTTTCCAACATTTCAGGCTTCAAACAAGCGATCTCGTTGGGGTCACAGAATTTGTGACGCATATCCAGCCGCTTTAGCGATGTCGTTGCGTGTGACACCTATTAGCGATTTTGAATCATCGCAAAAACGTTCAAAATCGCTAATCGGTGACATGCCCCCCTTTTCCCTATTATCGTTGCTGCTGCAGTAGCGATGTTGTTCTTCGTTCCTGTGGCAGCACACATCGCTACGTGTGACGCCGCAGGAACGAGGAACCTCACCTTACCTGCATCCCACCCACAATGAGGAAAGAAGGAGGTGGGCGGGATGTTCGTCCCGCTCATCTCCGCCCCTCCGCTTTGATTGGGCGGCTGCTTAGTGACGTCGCTGTGATGCTAAACGAACCGCCCCCTTAGAAAGGAGGCGGTTCGCCGGTCACAGCGACGTCGCAGAGCAGGTATGTGCGTCAGCGATCACCACATATCGGCCGTACGATGGGACGGGTGCTATCACGCTCGACATTGCTAGCATCGGCTAGCGATGTCGCAGCGTGTAAAGCCCGCTTTAGTCATCCGGTACTTATCTGCATGCAACCTCTAATCTTCACAAGTTCTCCTTCTATACTCCTCTCTTATCTCCTCTTTGCAGAATCGCATGCAAGATTTCTCCTGTGCACTCCCCATACTGTGGAACACTCTACCATATCAGACTCTTGGCTACCATGAAAACCTTCAAAAGCAACCTGAAGACCTACCTCTTTCGACAAGTCTACAACCTGCAGTAACCCTCATACAACTATACCACTGCATGACCAACTCTACCCTCACCTACTGTATCCTCACCCATCTCTTGTAGATAGTGATCCTTTGCAGACAGGGACCTCTTTCCTACTGTACCAGTCAGTGACTTGTTTTGTTCATAATTATTGTGCTCGATTTTATTATGTATAACCTTTTGACATGTAAAGTGCCATGAAAATAATGGTGCCATAATAATAATAATAATAACGATAATAATAATAATAGCCATATATTGAAAAAACCTACATCAAGTCTGCAAAAGTATGTGTGATGGTCTCATGCAACCAAAGCTGAACTTTTAGGCCATAATTCCAAAAGGTATGTCTGGTGCAAAGCCAGTACTGTGCATCACCAAAACAACACCATATTCACAGTGAAGCATAGTGGAAGCAGCATTATTTTCTGTGGCTTTGTTGCTAGAACTGTGGCTTTAGTCAAGATTGAGGGTGGAATGGCTCAGGGTAGGCAGGGGGGTGATCATCACGATCATGGGACTTCCCCAGTCACTGAAGCCAGCCACCTAGGGGGCGGGTTCCACCTGGGGGTAGATATAGGTGCAACAGACTCACATCAAAAGCAGATCCATCGGGACCATAGTTCTAGCAAGACATCTCTGGAAACCTTGGACTTTACTAGGCCCGGGGCTTGGAGCAGGAGCTCAGCCCAGGTACCTAACTGCTGAGGGGGACACGCTAGAAATAGGACATAGTCTCTCTCCTTCTCTTTTCAAATACCGGTGGTGGCCGGGATTGACCGGAGCCCATCACGGCAGTGACCAGTACTGTGTTGGCTTGTCTTTACGGGCGTCGCCATCCAGCACTTAGGCGCCGACCTTCATCACTTCCCCTCTTCATCCACCCGAGGCCTGCTCCGCCTGTGGGGAGCGACACCACCCCGGCTGCCTTAACACATGCCCCAGCGAGGAATTCTGCAGTGGCGGCTACTACTGGCCGCATACCACAGGTGGCGTCACAACAAACTTTCCCAAATACCCTGCTTCCCCCACCATTTACTGTACGCTTCGGCGCAACAGAACCAGGCAAGGCCACCTATGACATCGCCTGACCTCACCTGAAATGACCCGGCAATGAGTAGGTTAACCACCTGCCCCGTGGGGCGCTACATAACTGTATGCTTTATCTGTGCAGGGTATCAATATGGGAGGAATCTACTCCAATTCATTTATTTATTTTTACTACAATCTACAGTGACCCATAGACAGGGTCTGTGATTGGTTGCAGGCAGACATGCTGTCACATAGGCTGGGGGCGCTGTCTGACTGCAACCAATCACAGACATGGGGATTGCTGGTGGGCAGAGAAAGCAGTGCATATGTATGAGCGATAATACGTGACCCCAGAAGTAGAATGAGTGGCTAGGAAGTAAGTACAGCCACGTCAGAGACTCAGTAAGTGTAGGGCGCTTGCTCTAATCCCCATATCCCTTTTACCACCATTTTTAAGTGCCGGATTCTGGTCCGCATAGATTTATATAGGGGCCGGCGTCCGGCCAGCTATGTGGAATCAATTCAAGGCCCTTTGATCCCTTTTTTTAATCCGGTTAGTCCTGGTTATCTGCAAGACTGCCCATCACTACTCCTAACATCAAAACATCCATCCATTCAGTAATATAGCCAGCAATAAATGCATGTGAATGGTGAGTATAAATAGTACAAGGAGGTGAAAACAGAATGGAAGTTAAACAGAAAAGGAAGGCAAAGGAAAGGAAAGACACAAAAAAACTATCAGCATTTGGACAGAGACAAAACAGGCTGTGGTCCAGAAGAGAGGGAAACCGACTACACTTCCAGAGGTCACCGTATAAAATCCCAGAGTCTAGCCATGATGTATTTACTCCAGACTTCTGGTGTGATTGCTTTGATGAATTGGGGTCTATGTGAACATAGCCTAATTTGTGTCTCTGTACAAGCTGCTTAATGATACACTGTACAGGGTGTATGTGTGGTATGACAGCACTTCAGTGATTAAGAGATCCATAGCTTGCCATGTTGTGCATTTCATTTTAACGTCAGCCTTTGAAGTCATACATGCTTTTAGCTTTAATTTTCTAGTGTCTTCCCAGTAAAAGCTTTTCTCTTTGTTCCAGTTCTTTGTTTCTTTGTGACTCAGACAAGCAAAGATAGCAGAAAAGCTGTTTGCTTCCACTGGGGAAAACCTTACTCAACAGTCAGCCACCTGGCATGTAATAATCGAACAAAAAAAAGAGCTAACCCAAAGATGAGTGAGCATGGTTCTCATACTATTAACACTAGAAGGGGGAAATATTTTCTATTGACTTCATATTTAGTATATTTTGAAATGAGTCTGTACAAACAATCTATATGTTCTGGAGTTTGTGGAATTTTATCATGTGAAATAACAGAAATCCGTCTTCAGAAGTTTTAAGTGTTTGGTCGCAGTGTTTCCATTTTTGAGCACCTAATAAAAGTATCAATATATCTATGCAAACACTATACAACAGCAGTCTGCAATTAAAGGGAGCCTGTCACCACTTTTTTGGTGTATAAGCTGCGGCCACCACCACTGGGCTCTTAGGCTATGTGCGCACGTGTGCGCTCTGCACCGCACCTAAAAGGTGCGCTTCAGAGCGCAGCTGAAAAGCTCCGTTCTGAAGCGCATGGTGCCGGCAGAGAATGTGCGCTCTGCATGCTGCCTCTCCCTATAGACAGCATGCAAACCGCATGGAAAAAGTGACATGTCACTTCTTAGAACGCAGCGATTCGGGCAGCAGCCGAATCGCTGCGTTCTAATATGCCACGTGCGCACGGCTCCTGCACAATCTCCATAGACTGTGCAGGGGACGCAGGACGCATGCAGTTACGCTGCATACTAACGGTCGCGCTGTTGCACATATGGGCATCTCCGTTCTCCGGTGCCGGTGCCGCCTCTTTCGGCCATCTTCGTCCTCTTTCTGAAGCCTGTGTGCATGATGCATCTACGTCATACACACTCGCCAGTTCTGCACAGGCGCACTACAATACTTTGATCTGCCCTGCTCAAGGCAGATCAAAGTTTGCCTGCTAAGGACCTGAATGCCGGCGAGTGTGTATGGTGTCGGACGCGCCATGCACCACTGCTAGAGAAGAACAAAAATGGCCGAAAGAGGCGGCACCGGACAACGGAGACGCCCATATGGCCAACCATGCGACCGTTAGGTAAGTATTATAAAGTGTTTTCTATGTTTTCACAGCGGCCTGGGCTCTTATATACAGTATGTTAGAATGCTGTATATAAGAGCCCGGTGGTGGTGGTGGCTGCAGCTTATACGCCAAAAAAGTGGTGACAGTTTCCCTTTAACAAATACATTAATTACACTATTGAACATATCAAACACGTGAGGTACTTCATTTACATCTTTCATCAAAAGTTTTTAAACCAATCTTTCAATGACATGGTGACCTCATTTCAGATGGAAACATTTATTCTATAAACTCACTTTTCCAAACAATAAAATACCAGTTGTAATTCTCTTCTAACATTGCATGACAGAAAAGTCCATATACCATATTAGGGGAGACAGAATTCATAGAGAAGGGGCTGATGAACATCATTAATGACCCAGAGCAGTGAGCCAGCTCTAAAGAGAGCGGTGCTTTCTCTTATGGATGATGGCTATTCATGTGCTAGGTATATAGGTTGAAAAAGAGAGTGTTTGACCTGAAACATTGCTTGGATATTGATCAATATAGGCACCCTAATTTTTTCAGTTTGATTTTTGATGTGGATCTATTATGGTGCATCCAGTGGGTGTGAAGTTGAGGCACATGTATTTGTTCCAATTATTCCACACTGCTGCTTTTTATATATTTATTTCATGGTGATTATTTTAGTGACCACTACGTTCTATTGTATCAGTCTCTGTAAGGAAAATGATCAGCAGGGATCTTGTAAACTGAGTCAACAGCAATCATCTATTTGCTTTATACTTTAAAGGCTGCTTTACACGCTGCGATATCGTTACCGATATCCCTAGCGTGCGTACCCTCCCCCATCGGTTGTGAGACACGGGAAAATCACTGCCCGTGGCGCACAACATCGCTCAGACCCGTCACACTACTTACCTGCCTAGCGACGTCGCTGTGACTGGCGAACCGCCTCCTTTCTAAGGGGGCAGTCCGTGCGGCGTCACAGCGACGTCACTAAGCGGCCGCCCAATAGAAGCGGAGGGGCGTAGATGAGCGGGCCGTAACATCCCACCCACTTCCTTCCTTCCGCATTGCCGGCGGGACGCAGGTAAGGTGAGGTTCTTCGTTCCTGCGGTGTCACACATAGCGATGTGTGCTGCCTCGGGAACGACTAACAACATCGTACACTCAGCAGCAACGATAATTGGGAAAAAGGGGGAATGTCACCGATTAGCAATTTTGCACGTTTTTGCGATGATGCAAAATTGCTCATAGGTGTTGTGGAGACACGGGGCTCAGTGGGTGCTCTCGTCCACTAAAACCCGCCGCCTTTAGAAAGACAGCGTGGCTCAGGGCTCATCCCAACTGAACGCCGGCCTCCTAAACCGTGGGTGTAACACTAGTTAGCCAACACAGGGTGAGGGAACTACAATAATTAGACTTTCAAGACAGGAGAAACACGAGTTTTTGTAGTGCAAACAATACATAATTTATTTAGTGAATATGGTGACAAAAGGACTTGAAAGAGTTAAGATGAACACTAAAAATCGGATCAAAAATTAGATTTTACATGTGCCAAATATATAGTAGGTCCAGCTGGACGCGGACCAGGCATCCATAAGAGATGTCCCTCTGTTTACAGCATATAACGGTGTACAAAATGGCATCCCATCCCCTGAAGAAGATTGAATACCTTCATCGAAACGTACGTTGGGCTATTTGGGGCCTCCTTCCGGATCAAAATTCTTACTACAGCACTTGTTATCGGACGTGGGCCTGGCAGATAAGGGGTGTGAGTTGTGGCCGGATGTTTCCTGCATCGTGCTTACCAAAACCCTGGACCCACTAGGAATGTTAATGACTGAATGTCATGATCTGACTGCATGCTCCTGCAATTTTCCATGGGTTCTGGTACATCCACTCTCCATTAGGGTATTATAATGTTCCCTCTGTATCATATATGAACATATTTCTGTATACTCTCATTTATATGTTGTAAACAGAGGGAATTTCCTGGGGGTGTATTGGACCCATCTATCTGACTGTATGCCCTCTTGCCTGCCATTGGCCCTGATACATCCATTATTGATTTGGGTATACTAATGTTCCCTCTGAATTATATATTTATATGGTTTTGTACACCGTTATATGCTGTAAACAGAGGGACATCTCTTATGGATGCCTGGTCCGCGTCCAGCTGGACCTACTATATATTTGGCACATGTAAAATCTAATTTTTGATCCGATTTTTAGTGTTCATCTTAACTCTTTCAAGTCCTTTTGTCACCATATTCACTAAATAAATTATGTATTGTTTGCACTACAAAAACTCGTGTTTCTCCTGTCTTGGAATTAATTAGGAGTTTGTGCCACCTGTGTGATCCCTGGATAGACAGGGACGCCGGGTATATGACTAGTATGGTATTCTGGAAATCTGTTATGTTAATAATTAGACTTTATTGGATCCCCAAACAATTAATGGCACATAACACATAACCAGCAAAACACACAAATGTAACAGGCAACAGAGTCTCACCCTTCCGCTGGCTCACCAGGGATTTAGAATGTCCATGCCTCAGAGGCTCCAGGGCTATTTACTCCAATCCAGCAGCACCCCGCTTTTGGCGGGCACCCACCGAGAAAGGAATAATGCCAGATTTAGGAAGCTGGCTGAAGTCTGCAAAGTCTGTTACAGGTGAATGAACTGTCCCAACCTGAGTGTCCTCCTTAGGTAGTCCTGGTATGATGATACAATCCTCGCAGCCGGAATCGAAATCCCTAGGCTGTGGATATGGTCTCCAACCGGAACCGGAGTCCCTAGATTAAAGCCATAAGATATCCTGATCCTCTAGTCAGTTCCAAAGAGCTTAGACTGGATCCATCAGCATCCATCAACAACCACTGGTGGCTTAAAGAAATCCCTTTTATAGCCACAGCCTTCCACTTGGATACACTGCGTCCTCATCGATTGGTTGGACAAGATCGCCTCTCCCATTGGATGAATCTCAAGCTGCATGGACAATGTTCATTTAAATGATGTGCATAGAAAGACTGAAGATATCTACATGAAGTCTGCAAGTCACAGACTCGACAATGGCTACTAAGGTAATCACATTAGCAATACACAACTACGTTACAATGGTTACTGAAAGAGTCTGGAGAAACAATGCGTCTGGCTTTCAGTGGCCAACACAATTACATGAGTCAACAAGAGTCTTGTAGAAACAATGAGGGACTTATCCCCCGTCTATAAACAATCTATCATCCTGTCTGGCTGAATGTTAAGAAACTTTAACCCATGAGAGTCCATGTCGTCACAGGTGTCACACGCAACCACATCGCCAAAGTGGCCGGATGTGCGTCACACATTCCGTGACCCCAACGAGATCGCTTGAGCGATGTCGTAGCGTGTAAAGTGGCCTTTAGGCTGGTTTCAGATGTGAGTGTTTAATCAGGTACCAGTCACACACATAGTTATGGTCACACATGTGTCACGTGTGTGTCATACGTGTGTTACACGTGTGTTACACTAGTGTCACATGTGTGACATCCGTGTATGCATATGTGTGACACATACCGGGTAAAACACGTGTCTCTGCAATGAAAAGATGTTCTATATTTACCTGTATCCAGTGATGCTGTCTTCTGCTCTGCTGTCTCCCGCTCCTAACCCCCGCTCATTATTTTCATTGATTATTCACTGTCCGAGGATTTGGAAGCCAGAGCATCGCGGAGACAGCGAGGACAGCACAGCCGAGGACAGCATCGCTGGGGACATCTCCGGTGACAGGTGAATATAGCAGTTTGTGCAGTGACATCCAGAGACTCATCAGGGTTCCCAATGAACTCTCATGAACCCCTGGAAGTCACCATCGTGACACTCGCTGTAGCGCAGTTGTCGCAGGGGTGTCATTAGGAGGTCATAGAGTTTATTGGGAAATCCGATGACCTCCTGGAAGTCCCTGCACACACACTGCTGGCAGGATACTCACCTGTCACCATCGATGTCCCAGCGATGCTGTCCTCAGCGATGCTGTCCTCAGTGGTGCTGTCTCCAGTGCTGTTACCACGATGCCCCTGCTCCCAGCTGCTCACTGCAGTGAATAATCAATGAAAATAATGAGCAGGGGTCAGGAGGGGGAGGCAGCAGAGCCAGAGACAGCATCACTGGATACAGCTAAATATAGAAAATCTTTTTATTTAAAAACCCGTGTTTTCTCCGGTTCGTGTCACACTGATGTCACACGGATCACATCAGTGTGCGGTCCGTGTAACACCCGTGCTGCTGGAGAAAAAAACGGACACGTCTCCGTGTGAAATAGTGGGGCCACAAGGTCTGTGTGAAAACATGGCCGTGTGAGTACAGAATAGGGTAATATGGGTACGTGTGACATCCGTGTTAAAAACGGATGTCACACGTACCTAAAACATGGACGATTGAAACCAGCCTAATATAAGCCTGTGTTTCCCCCAATTTGCATAGTGTGTCTATCGAGAAGCATCATAAATGAGAGCTCTCTACTCCATATTAAGGCTGTAAGTAGTCATATTCGGGATGGATGAAACTTGTAAGAAAAAGATAAAATGAACTTTAAACTCAAAAATAGTTTTACTTTTCTTACATGTGATCAGGATAGTTAGTTGGTAGTTGGCATAAGGAAATGAGATGAAAGTCTAAGATAACAGTCAGAGTTTTGCATATTATCATGAAGAAATGACCACTGTTCTTTATATCACTCCTTCTCTCTGCTGTACTGGTGCGAATCCATCTTCTGCATCCTCTAGAATTTATTTAACATTTCAGGTCCTTTCTATTCAGTTTGCAAATCACATATTAATAGTGTTAGTAAAATTTGATTTGCTCACTTCTGGGCTCTGGGAACGAGTGCCCCTATTAATATCATGGTAAAATCTGTGGAGTAAAATGTGTTTTTTTGGCTGCAGATGGGTGTTCCCTCATAGGCTATTCACATCAGAAGAATTACATTGTGTGTGCTCATTGTAAAGCAGGTCTTCTATTTAACCAATTGAACCAATCTACCTCCATTACATTCAGTGCCTTTTCATTGGTCACTCATTGTTAGACCCAATCTATTAGCTAAGCATCCCCTAATACCACATAGGACACAAAGAGGTTTTCCAAACAAACAATCCATTAAAAACCCTGCTCAACATATGTCCTTTCCACATTCTGCATCTGTTCCCTGCCTATTGTCTCTGCAGTCAATCCCCATCCTGTCCATACAATGGTGGAGACTCATGCAACCTTGTAGAAATAAAAAGCAGCATCTGAGACATAATATCTCTCTTTAATGAAGCCTAGGCTTATCCAATAGGAGCCCACATATTATTCCCATTTTGTGTGACACTAGAGGAAAAAAGCACATAGATAGAAATGCTATAATCACTAATAATAAGCAGTTCCATCCTGGTTATATCACAATACACATTCATAGAATCACATTAGTATAATCTGTTTTTTTTTTAATAATACATTGATTCTACCTCATGGAAAAAAAATGTTGAATGAGTTACCCTTGTAGAAAGATTGGTTATCATAATCTTAGACTTTTCAAAATATTGACTGCAGTGAAGCACGTAAACTCAACTACTTCACTACCAAGTCATCATGTTGGTTGTATAAATCACATCCATCCCTTTAGGCTTTATAATTTGATGTTAAAAATAATGTATCCTATAGGATTTACATAGCATGCTGTCATTTTTTGACGCTACCTCTCTACCCTGAAGAAGCCCTCAGACTACTCAGTGATTTACAGTGGCGAAACGTACGTTGGTTGGCTCAGAGGCAGTTTTTCATGGGGACACCCTGATTGGGGATCTTTGTGAAGTTTTATTTATGCCTGCACATAGCACCATATTGTTATTCCATCTATTTATTGTACTTCTGGATGACACTATGGAGATTCCTGCATTCTACCCCATCTATATTTTGGATTAATATTATGTCAGATCATTTGTTGCCTATATGTGAGCACTTGCATAATATGTAAACATATTTTTTCTTCCCACTTGGGTTGTAATTTATTGTGCCCCACTTAGGTATTAACATATATATATTATGATACAAATTGAATGTGCACTTTTCTCCTGTCACCCACCTAAAAAAAATCTTTCTGCCACCCATTAACATGACTACATTGTATTTAGGTGATCATTGTGGCAGTTTTGCCATTTTTATGATCCACCTTCAGCTGTTGTCCCCTCCATGCTGTTTTTATGTCTTTTTTTTACTGACCTTCCCTTTGATCTTGTAATATTGTGTCACTTTTTGGTATAAACTAATAAAATTGTATTTGTACTTGCATTATATACTCCAGTTCTCCTGGTTTTCATCATGTTGGTTGTATGAAGCACATCCATCTCTTTAGGCTTTATAATTTGATGTTAAAAATAATGTATCATATAGGATTTACATAGCATCCTGTCACTTTCTGTAATACATTCTGCTTGAAATAAAATCGCATTAGAACTGAGTAATGCATACATTTTAATGCAATGTTAATATAGCAACATTTCCATCTTCGGGGCTTTGGTACAAATTGCATGTACAAATGCTCTTTACTGTACGGTAATCTGGCTTAACTGCCAATCTTTAAGATTTTAAGTCATCACTGTCGACATCACAATCAGTGGTCATTTCATCTCCAGAGCCGCACAGTCTGGAAATCAGCTGCGGCCTTCATAAGAAGCTAAAATAGAATGGATTGTCAGTTAGGTAATGTCTTTATTAGATACACATCAATTTGACATAAGGCGACGGACGCATTTAACCCCTTCGTCCCATCTACATCCTGATTCAACAGATGTACAACAAATAGAAATGGGAAAATATTGTTAAAGGGAACCTGTCACCACTTTTTTGGCGTATAAGCTGCAGCCACCACCATTGGGCTCTTATATACAGAATTCTAACATACTGTATATAAGAGCCCAGGCCGCTGTGCAAAACATAAAAAACACTTTATAAAACTTACCTAACGGTCGCACGGTTGGCCATATGGGCGTCTCCGTTGTCCGGTGCCGCCTCTTTTGGCCCTTTTTGTTCTCCTTCTCTAGCAGCGGTGCATGACGCGTTCGACACCATACACACTCACCGGCATTCAGGTCCTTAGCAGGCAAACGTTGATCTGCCTTGAGCAGGGCAGATCAAAGTATTAAGTATTAATAGCAGATCAAAGTATTATAAAGTGTTCTTTATGTTATACCCCCGGCCTGGGCTCTTATATACAGCATATAAGAGCCCAGGCTGCTGTGAGAACATAAAAAACACTTTATAATACTTAACGGTCGTGCGGTTGGCTATATGGGCGTCTCCGTTCTCCGGTGCCGGCGCTTCCTCTTTCAGCCATCATCGTTCTCTTTCTGAAGCCTGTGTGCATGACACATGCTACGTCATACACACTTGCCGATCCTGCGCAGGCGCACTACAATACTTTGATCTGCCCTGCTCAGGGCAGATCAAAGTGTGCCTGCTCAGGACCTGAATGCTGGCGAGTGTGGATGACATCGGACGCGTCATGCACCGCTGCTAGAGAAGAAGGAGGACGAAGATCGCCGAAAGAGGCGGCGCCAGCATCGGAGAACGGAGACGCCCATATGGCCCACCACAGCGATCATTAGGTAAGTATTATAAAGTGATTTTTATGTTCTCACAGCAGCCTGGGCTCTTATATACAGCATGTTAGAATACTGTATATAAGAGCCCGGTGGGGGACCGTAGCTTATACGCCAAAAAAAAGTGGTGACAGGTTCCCTTTAAAAAGTGAGGAAAAATATATTCTAAAAATATTTTATATTTATTTTTTATTAGGTAATGATATTGGTTATGTTAGGCATTAATACATTTTTTAAGATTGAGAAATGGCATTTTTTGCTAACTACAATAGTTGTAGTTCAGTAACTGCAGAGTACTAAACCCCTTGACATTAACAAAACACAAAAGTTGTATGCAGAGAACTTCATGGCATGGGTCCCCAAGATGAAGGAGCTGCATGTCAGCCTTACACCACCAAGCACAATACCAAGCATTGGATAGAGTGGTATAATGGACTCTGACACTGGTCTCTAGAGCCGGTGAGACATGCTGAAGAGTGAAGTCTCATACTTCTCTACCTGACAGCAAGGTGGACTAGACCAGATTTGTCAAATGCCATGAAAATGTTACTTGCCTGGCTGTGTTATGTCAATTGTATAGTTTGGTATTGGATTCATATTGCTAAGACGTTGGTTTTCAGGTCTTGCTCTAGGTCCCTTAGTTCTAGTGAAGGGAAATCTTAATGCTTCAGCAAACCAAAAAATGCTGCCAAGTTTGTGGGAACAACATAGTGACGGCTCTTTTCTGTTTCAACATGACTGTAGCCCAGTGCACAAAGCAAGGTCCATAAAGGCATGGTTGGTTGAGTCTGGTGTAGAAGAGTCTTCTCAAACCCTTGAGGTCACCTTTATTGAACACCTTTGGGGTGAAGCAGAACAGAGATTGCAAGGTAGGCTCTCTCATCCAACATTCTTCTGGATAAATGGTCAAAAGTTCCCAAAGAAAAACAAAATTTTTTGAAGAAAACCCTCCTAGCAGAGAAGTTGTTATAACTTCATACTGTGGCATAACTAGATCTGAATCCTCCAATGTAACAACATATAATCAACAAGGATTCAATAGTGATATCGTTAACTGAAGGAATTCATTCTTCTTTTCTTTTTCATCTGGCGCAGACCGCTATGACCTCTCATGTCTCTGTACAATGTAACACATAGACATATATGGGCTGGTCACTTTTAGAGCATCCGCCACACTTTTTCATTCTCTCTATTACACTGCAACAGTACCGTTCTGGTGTTGTACACAGTAATAGTACTTTCCTTTTGTTTCCCCCACAGTAACAGACTGTCGAAAAATAAAATATACTACACTAGTGATATCCCTGTTACAGTAGAAATGTATGTCTTTGTGGACTCAATAAAATATTAATCCTTATGTCCTCTTTTGTGTCTCCATACAGTATAATATCTGTCTTTGTGCCCAAGTAGTTGCAGTTAAACAGATTATTTCTACCACACAGAGTTTTGCAAAACTCACCGAACGATTGGTCAGGCTGGCAAGAGCTAACCTCTGCTAGCCTGCTGGTTACCTCTGGGATCACATGTTGTTAGAAACCTATCACATTTGTTCCCAACTTTTTAAAGATGGTGGAATCTGTCTTCCCACACCGACTATAGTTTATTGCTGTTGTTCTGTGTGCTGTTGTGTCCCAGTTCTGCTGGAGATTATATTGCGTGGTGCTTGGACTTGTTGTGGAGTTCTCCCGTTATCTTGTTGTTTCCTTCCTACTCTTATTTTTCTCCTTACCTCTTATTGTCTTATATCTCTGTGTGAGCATGCTGTGAGATAGAGTTTGGGTGTCTATCTCTGTTGGTTTTATAACACTCCTGTCCAGGGCTCTCCCCTGGGGTAGGGGGTAGGGTGTATAAGATCAGGGCAGGTCAAGAGCAGGGACAGAAAGACGGCTCAAACATCCTCACCTTCAGAGGTAACTTTGAGTTCAGGGATAGCTAGGGTCCCCGTATCCTGAGGACCAGTCTAGGACCCCTTGCCCTCAACTTTCTCAAATACATCCATGACAGTTTCACAATGAGAGAACAGCAACATGCAAATACAGATTGCAATCACAATGTTACTGACATGTTATTATAGTTATCACTAACGGTCAGGGCCGCCACTAGGATTTCAGGACCTCATACTGACAAAATTTTTGGGCCCCCTTGAGACTCCAAACAGAATCAAGCTCCACCTCCACCCCTCAAACCGCCGGAAAAGCGTGAGTGTGTGCGAGTGTGTTTATATATATATATATATACAGCTCTGGCAAAAATTAAGGAACCACTGCAAAATTTTCATTTTTTTCTGATTTTTCTCTTCATAGGTATATTTTTGAGTAAAATGTAAATTGCTCTTTTATGCTATAGACTAGTGACAACAGGTCTCCGAATTTCTAAGCAATACATTTTGTAGTTATTGCCTGAAAATGAGAAATGGCCACAATAACAAAACAAAATGTATTGCTTTAAGACCTCAAATAATGAAAAGAAAACAAGTTCATAATCATTTCGAAATAAAACTAATGTTTTAACTCAGGAATAGTTCAGAAATCAATATTTTGTGGAATAACCAGGATTTTGAATCACAGCTTTCATGCGTCTTGGCATGCTTTCCACCAGTCCTTCACACTGCTTTTGGGTGACCTTATGCACCTCCTGGTACAAATGTTTAAGCAGTTTATCTTTGTTTGATGGCTTGTGATTATCCATCTTCCTCTTGGTTACATTTTGAGAGGTTTTCAATGGGGTTCAGGTCAGAAGATTGGGTTGGTCATGACAGTGACCTACAAAAGGAATGGCAAATTGCAGCTGGGGTGAAGTGCATAGCAAGAACAGTTCATAACAAGCTCCAAGAGGCAGGACTCAAGTCATGTAAAGCTAGAAAAAAGCCTTTCATCAATGAGAAGCAAAGGAGAGCCAGGCAGAAGTTTGCCAAAGACCATAAGGATTGGACCATAGAGGACTGGAGTAAGGTGATCTTCTCTCATGAGTCTAATTTTCAGCTTTGCCCAACACCTGGTTGTCTAGTTGTTAGATAGAGACCCGGAGAGGCGTACAAGCTACAGTGCCGTGCACCCACTATGAAATTTGGTGAAGGATTGGTAGTGATCTGGTGATGCTTCAACAAGGATGAAATTGGGCAGATTAAACTTTGCGAAGGACATATGACTCAAGCTGCATACAAGGTTATCCTGGAAAAACAGTTGCTTCCTTCTGCCCAGGCAATGTTCCCCAACTCTGAGGAATGTTTTTTTTTCCAGCAGGACAATGTGCCATGCCACACAGCTAGGTCAATCAATGTGTGGATGAAGGACCACCACATCAAAACCCTGTCTTGGCCAACCCAATCTCCAGTCCTGAACCCTACTGAAAACCTCTGGAATGTAATCAAAATGAAGATGGATAGTCACAAGCCATCAAACAAAGAGGAACTGCTTAAATGTTTGCACCAGGAGTGGCATAAGATCACCCAAAAGCAGTGTGAATGACTGGTGGAAAACATGCAAAGACACATGAAAGCTGTGATTAAAAATCATGGTTATTCCACAAAATATTGATTTCTGAACTCTCCGTGAGTTAAAACATTATTAGTATTGTTATTTCTAAATGATGATGAACTTGTTTTCTTTGCATTGAGGACTGAAAGCAACGCATTTCTTTAATATTTTGACTATTTCTCATTTTCATAAAATAAATACAAAATTTGTTGCTTAGAAATTCTGAGACATGTTGTTAGTAGTTTATAGAATAAAAGAACAATTTATTTACATTTTACTCAAAAATATACCCATAAAGAGAAAAATCAGAAAAACTGAAAATTTTGCAGTGGTCTCCTAATGTTAGCCAGAGCTGTGTATATATATATATATATATATATATATATACACACCGTATATATATAGATATATATATATATACACACACACACACACACGCACTCTATATATACACGTATATATGTATACTATATATATATATATATATATACTGTATATATATATATATATATATATATATATATACTCACACACACACACACACACACACCACACACACACACACACACACACACAGTCATGGCCAAATGTGTTAGCACCCCTGAAGTTGTTCCAGAAAATGAATATTTCCCTCAAAAAAATAATAATACACCCCCTACACTGGCCCTCTCCATAATACACCTTCTACACTGGCCTGCTCCATAATATCTTTCCCACACTGCCCCTATGTATGATATTCTCCCACACACACTGCCCCTCAGTATAATATACCACCACACAATGCCCCTGTGTACAATATTCCCACACACTGCCCCTTTGTACAATATCTCTCCCACATACACTGCTCCTCTTTATAATATCCCCACCACACTGCTCCTCTGTATAATATCCAATAGTAACAAATGTGGAGGACACCACTTCACTCACAGAGAGATCTCTCCTAACACAATAGAAACAACTTGGCCAATGATTAGAAAAAGGAAAGTGCCATATAAGGAGGATCACCATGAGAAAATACAATTTTTATTTATCAAAATTGACACATTAAAGGTGAACAATACAATTAAAAACATTTAAAAAGCAAAGAGCTATAATAAACACAAATGGTCCAAAATCCTTCGTACAAAGGAAGTTGTGCAATATAAACCCAAACTCTAATGCAGCAATAAACAATTCAATAGAAACAGACCTGTTGTCCAAAACAACCAATATAAAGAAATGGTAAACAGGAGGTCACATTTTGGTGGTGTGGAAAGAAAATTTATTGACTTAAGGGAAATAACTTAAGATAACACCCATGAACAAGATGGTACCACAATTGACATCTGTTACAAAAATGAAGATAAGCAAGTCAAATAATCCTCATGATTTAAACACGGGGTTAATAAATTAAAACCTGCTCAAAAAGTGAGATCTCCTAACAGTTGGAAATAACAATCAGACAACCAATATATAGTACAAGCCAGCACGATGGAGGTAAGAAAACCTACAAGCGGGGGGAGGGGAGGAACTAGCCTCACGTGTATCGTAACCTTGTGGATGACTTCATCAAGGGCAAAGTAGAAGTCATTCTAAAAATTGTATTTTTTCATGGTGATCCTCCTTGTATGGCACTTTCTGTATAATGTCCCCCACACACTGCTCCTCTGTATAACACTAAAGTGTAACTCTCAACTGGGTCCTAATCTAATTTTATGCATCTCATCGTGTCCAATCATGTCTTGATTGTGACAGCAGCACAGGTCCTTCACAACCACTTCTTCAATGCTGAGCTCTGGAGCTCAACATTAGAAAAATGGTGGTGAAGGACATGTGCTGATGTCACTATCATGTGATCGTAAGGAGCATAGCTCAGCAGAGAAGGGATCATGGAGGACCTCTGGTAATCAGCAGAAGAGAAGTGGTTCTGCAGGATCAGTGCTGATGTCACGATCATGTGACTGTCATGGGTGGAGGTCAGCAGAGAAGGGATACTGAAGGATCTGTTATGTACCTGTTTATATGTCCGGGAAATGGCATATTCGCCCTTTAAGAGCAAGGCAGGTGCATATGTGCCCTAAGCGCTTTCCCGGAGGATTTGTGCAGCATGCACAGGCCCCAGGAAGAGAAGGCAACAGAAAAGCACATGGATGGATATGGGAGTGTGAGGGAGAATGCAGACTGGCTGTTGTGGTGAGTGAGTCGGCGTCCTTGTTGGGGAGAGGCAGGGTAGTGCATGGACACCGGCACTACAGATGTCTATGTGCAGTGATATCAGTCTGAGGCCTAGTCCAGCCTAACGGTATGAGTGAAGAAAACAGATTAGAATTTGTGTAAAGGAAAAAGACGATAGGATGTAACGGGAAAAGGGATGTGTGGTAACGGGAAAAGGGATGGAGGGATGGGTGAGTGGTGTAGTGAATATTATATTTTTTTCTGGAACTCTATAGTTCAGCAAATTGGTGGCCACAGCTGGCTGCCATTTTGCTTAACTAGGGCACAGCAAATTGCATTGAAACCATATTTTGGAGAATGGGAATTTTTTTTGTACAATTCAAGTTGAATTTAATTCCACTCAAATAAATTTTCTCAACTAGTTTCCAGTATTATAGATTGGATTTGCCTTATTTCTTTTTTATATAAGAAATTATTATAGTAGTCATGTATAGGAGAATTACTGAAGCACCATATGACTGTACTATTTGCATTTGATTTGATAGGACAGTATCATTCCAACGACAGCATTATTAAGGTACAGCTGCATTCAAGTATCAGGGTCTGAATATCTATTTTGGACAAATCTGATTTATTCATCAGTGCACAGCAAATATTAGAAAAATCTTACATTTTTAATTTCATTAACAGTTTTGAATAAGAAATTGAAGTTTTTTGAACTATGGAAATTAAATTACTTATCAAGTGAAGGCGTGGTGCTTTTACAGTATTATATTTCCAGGGCCGAACAGGTTCATTTGCTATTTATAATACAGTATGTGATTAAACACATGTCCCTGCTTCTTTCTCTTTTCTCCTGAGATGGATCTTCCAGTAAAAAAGCAGCCATTCAGAGAAAAATCAATAACATTAGCTGCTGAAGAGGGATTTCCCAAACCACTGTCTTTACAAAGTTAATTGCCTTTCTTCATAATTCAGCTCTTTGAGATACAAAAGTACAAGATATTTATTCACTTGAACTGGACTAAGCTGCACATTAATGTTGTTTCTACAAAAAATAGACTTTATTTTTACTTTCAGATAGCTTTAAAAGCTACGAACATCTTGGCAAACAATAGGTTTTTTTAATGAGCTAAATTTGCAATAAGACTTAATTAAATATTTCTTTTTTATACAGCCCCATGCATTCCGATAAATTTTCATGGTCTTATTTTCTTTAATTTGTCCCCTACTTCTTGGTAATCTATTGAATGTACAGTCACAGCTGAAACCAGAAGTTTACATACGCTATCCCAAAATACACATCTGCATGTTTTTCTCACTATCTGACATGAAATCAGAATAAACCTTTCCCGTTTTAGGTAAATTTTATGGATAACATAAATTATTTATATTTGCCAAATACCAGAATAATGAGAGAGAGAACCAATGTTTTGAGGCATTTTTATTACTTTTTGCAAAGTCAAAAGTTTAGATACATTTCATTAGTATTTCGCCCCATTGACCTTAAACTGTATTACTTGGGTCAGACGTTTTGGATATCCTTCCACAACTAGCTTCTCACAATAGTTGGTATGAATTTGGGCCAATTCCTCCTAACAGAACTTGTGTAACTGAGCCATGTTTTTAGGTTGCCTTGCTCGCACCTGCCTTTTCAGCTTTGCCCATACATTTTAAATAGGATTGAGATCAGGGCTTTCTGATGGCCCCTCCAAAACATTGACTTTGTTATATTTAAGTCACTTTGCAACCAGTTTTGCAGTATGCTTCTAGTTGTTGTCCATTTGGAAGTCCCATTTCCGCCCAAGCTTTAACTTCCTGATTGATGTCTTGAGATGTTGTTTCAGTAATGCCACATAATCTTCTTTCCTCATTATGCCATCTATTTTGTGAAGTGCACTAGTCCTTCCTTCAGCAAAGCAACCCTACAACATAATGCTGCCACCCCCGTGTTTCACAGGGTTTCAGAGCTTCTCTCTTTTTCCTCCAATCATAATAATGGTAATTATGGCCAAACAGTTAATTTTAGTTTTGTCAGACCACAGGAAATATCTCCAACAAGTACGGTCTTTGTTCCTGTGTGCATTTGCAAACATTAATCTGGCTTTTTTGTTTCTTTTGGAGTAATGTCTTATTCCTGGCAGAGTGGCCTTTCAGCCCATGTTGATACAGTACTCGTTTCACTGTAGATAATGACACAATCTTACCAGCTTTCACCAGCATCTTCACAAGGTCTTTTGTTTTTGTTCTTGAGTTAATATGCATGTCTGACGAAAGCACATTCCTCTCTGGTACACAGAACCCATCTCCTTCCTGAATGAGATGGGTTCTATGTATGATGGCTGGACATTCCCATCTTGTTTTTACTTGTGTATAATTGTTTGTACAGAATGGATTAGGGGATAATGAAAAAACCACGGTATTGGCTGCGCTGCTATTAAAGTTCATAAAGATGATGGTATTGTTCCATCATCTTTATGAACTTTAATAGCAGCGCAGCCAATACCGTGGTTTTTTCATTATCCCCTAATCCATTCTCCTTCTCCTTCCTGGAGTGCACGGGGCTGCTGCAGCTATTCCAAGACTCTGCCTGAATCACATCAAGCCTCTGAAGGGCCGGTGAGTCACCGGCATCTGTTCTACGGGTCCGTCCACCACAGAGGAGGAGCTGCAGCTCAGCGCTGGTCTGACGGCTGTGCTCTCCATGCTCTCTCATATCGATCGCGTGAGCGGCGGCCTGAGCTGGAAACACTGCGGGCTGGAAAGGACGAGATCCCCGCTGATGCCATAGCGGTACACCGTGGACCTCCCTTCGGCTGTCTCCCCAGTGTTGTACCTGACGTACAACAGGATCAGGTGAGTGTGACCATCACACTGCACACGTAATAAGTTATCATTAGATTTTACACAGGAGCGCACCCTCTTTTTCTTTTGTTTGTACAGAAGAATGAGACACCTTCAGGTATCTGGAAATTGCACACAAGGATGAACCAAACTTGTGCAAGTCCACAAGTCTCTTCCTGAGATCTTGGCTGATTTGTTTTGACTTTCCCATGATGCTACACAAAGAAGCAGTGTGTTTCAGGTGTGCATTAAAATTCATCCACAGATGTGTCTCTAATAAAATCAGATGTTGCCAATAAACCTATCAGAAGCTTCCAAAAACATGACATCATATGGGCAGTCCCATATTGTTTAAAGGCATAGTACCCTTAGTGTACGTAAACTTTGCAGAAAGTAATATAAATATCTTAAAACATTCTGTGTGTCTGTCTGTGTGTCTCTGTGTATCTCTGTGTATCTATGTGGGTCTCTGTGTGTCTCTCTGTTTCTGTCTCATCTCTCCCCCCTCCCATGGGTATGTCATATGACAGGTTTAATGGAGTCAGTCTGTGTTTGACATGTGGAGAGACTGACAGGAGTCAGTGTGAGGAAGCTGCCAGGCTTCCATGAAGAAACCTCATAGAGAGGAGTGTGGAGGCTGACCGGGGTCAGTGAGTGGGGGGAGGCAGCTCCACTGAGATACTCCTGCTGAGAAGTGGTATCCATTCCTGAGCGGGCAAGCTACTGGCTAAACGGACTTTAAAACCATAGTGTCCATAGTGTATGCCTTTAAATGGAAGAGGCTGCGTGATGTGACCAGGAGTGTGATTTATGCAGCTTTAAATAAACCAACTGGGCTTTTTAAATGAAAAGTGTTCCTGTGTGCTACCTTGAGGACCAGTAAGTCGAGTGACTAACCTCTTAATAAAAGTATGTGAATGGTGTGCAATGTCACTCTCTCTCTATATATATATATATATATATATATGTTCTCTCTAGAATCCCTTGATAGTCTTGAGATTTCATTGTACCCTGCACAGATTCAAGACTCCCTGTGCCAGATGCAGCAAAGCAGCCCCAGAACATAACAGAGCCTCTTCCATGTTTCACAGTAGGTACAGTGTTCTTTTCTTGATATGCTTCATTTTTCCATCTGTGAACATAGAGCTGGTGTACCTTGCCAAAAAGTTGCATTTTTGTCTCATCTGTCCATAGGACATTCTTCCAGAAGCTTTGAGGCTTGTCAACATGTAGTTTGGCAAATTCCAGTCTGGCTTTTTTATGATTTTTTTTTCAATAATGGTGTCCTCCTTTGTCGTCTCCCATGAAGTCCAGTTTGGCTCAAACAACAATGGATGATGCAATCTGACACTGATGTTCCTTGAGCTTGAAGTTCACCTTTAATCTCTTTAGAAGTTTTTTGGGCTCTTTTGTTACCATTTGTAATCCGTTTGATTTGTCATCAATTTTCCTCCTGTAGCCACATCCAGGGAAGTTGGCTACAGTCCCATGCATCTTAAATTTCTGACTAATATGTGCAACTGTACTCACAGGAACATCAAGCTGCTTGGAGATGGTCTTATAACCTTTACCTTTAACATGCTTGTTTACAATTTTCTTTCTAATCTCCTGAGACAACTCAATTCCTTTGCTTCTTCTGGTCCATGTTGAGTGTGGTACACACCATGTCACCAAACAGCACAGTGAGTATCTGTAGCCCTATATATAGGTCCACTGAGTGATTTCAAGATTGTAGACACCTGTGATGCTAATTAGTGGACACACCTTGATGTAACATGTCCCTTTTGTCACATTATTTTCAGAGGTACTATCATTTCTGTCCAAGCCTGTTTCATGAGTTTTATTTTTTTTTTAAATTTTGTGGAAGCATGGTTGAAAAGCAATGTCTGACCTTCATTTGTTCATTGTCATATATTTTTTTATTTATTATTACTCTTGTCATATTCAAGTTATTTATATGACCATTGTGTCTTTTTCTTTCATTAAATGAGGGGTACCAACAATTTTCACCATGTGTGTAAATATATATATATATATATATATATATAAATATATATATATATATATATATATATATATATAGTCTCAGAAAAAAGAGGAAAGCCAGCACTGCCTGAAAATGGCATGCATCAAATAAAAAAATGTAAATTCAGAACATCATTTCAACTGTACTATAATAAAAAATTTGATTTTTAGCAAACATTTGATAGATTTTTTTTTACCATGCGGCCTCCTAATTACATTAAAAGCAGAACCATATTGAAGCAACACATATACCTTTAACATTTCAGAACCACTTCCGTGTTGCAAATAGAGGCAACTGCAAATAAAGGCAGCCCAGGCCCAGCATGTGCAGCAGATGCCACACACACCAGGACAATGTCAGAACCGGCTCTCACAGTGCTTGAACAGCACCCATGAATGAAGGTTGAGCAGGCCCAAGTAAATGATGCCTAATTATCAATGCCTGTGGAAAAGGATGAGGTGGCTGAATGTGAACAGCCACCAAAATTAATTTGGATAGAAACAGAAGGAATTTGCAAACCATAACAGGCGTGGAAGGCATGGTGGAGCTCAACCACCAGACTATTTAATAACAGAAAAAAGAGGAAAGACAGCACTGCCTGAAAATGGCATCTATCAATTAAAAAGTGTAAATTCACAACATCATTCCAAGTGTACTAAAATGCAAAATGAGATTTTTAGCAAACAATTGATCAATTATTTAAGCCACCCTTGCCACGTCACGGCAAATCTCAATAGGGGGGTTATACGCTATATTTTATATTTTCATTGTGCCATGCGGCCTCCTAATTACATTAAAAGCATTTTTCTGTTATTAATTGGTCTTGTGGTTGACCTCCACCATGCCATGCACGCCTGTTGTGGTTTACAAATTCTTCAGTTTTTATCAAAATTAATATTGGTGGCTGTTCACATTCAGCCACCTCACCCTTTTCCACAGGCACTGTTAATTAGGCACCAATTACTTGGGCCTGCTCCGCCTTCATTCATGGGTGCTGGTCAGGCACTGTGAGGGACAGTTCTGACATTGTCCTGGTGTGCACTTTACATCAACACAATTTTTGAAACCTATTTTTTGTTCTGCGAGGAAGGTAAGCGGGCTTTACGCGCTATGATATATCTAACGAGATGTCGGCGGGGTCACGTCGTAAGTGACGCACATCCAGCATCGTTAGTGATATCGTAAAGTGTGACAGCTATGAACGAGCAGAAATACTCACCTTCTCGTTCATCGTTGACATGTCGCTCATTTTCTAAAAATCGAATGTCCTGTTGTTCATTGTTCCCGAGGCAGCACACATCGGTCCGTGTGGCACCCCGGGAATGATGAACTGCAGCTTACCTGTAGCCGCCACCAATGCGGAAGGAAGGAGGTGGGTGGGATGTTTACATCCCGCTCATCTCTGCCCCTCAGCTTCTGTTAGCCGGCCGCTGTGTGACGTTGCGGTGACGCCAAACGTCCCTCCCCCTTCAGGAAGTGGATGTTCGCCGCCCACAGCGAGGTCGTTTGGAAGGTAAGTACATGTGACGAGGGGTTACAACATTGTGCAACACGGGCAACAAATTGCCTGTGCCGGACGAACGATGGGGGCGGGTGCAATCGCAAATGCGATTGCACGATTAATTGTAACATGTAAAGCAGGCTTTACAAGGGTTAAAAGTTTATCAGCAACTTCTCATTTTTCAAACAAAATTTACAAAACCATATTTTAGGGACCTCATTACATTTCAAGTGACTTTGGGAAGCATAGGTGGAAAAATATACCCAAAAGTGACACCATTCTAAAAACTGCACCCTCCATCTGCTCAAAACAATATTTAAAAAGTTTATTAAACGTTTTAGGCGCTTCACAGGAACTAACAATTTCTAAGGAAAAAAAATGAAAAATTTACTTTATAATTTTAAATATGTTACTTTAGCCCCAAATTTTGCATTTTCACAGGGGTAATGAGAAAATGCACCATACTGTTTTGGCACATGGCAGGGCTTGGAAGAAAAGGAGCGCCATTCGAATTTTAGAGTACAAAATTGTCTGGAATAGATAGCAAACACACCACATCACGTTTGGAGAGCCTCTTACATACTTAAACATTGGAGCTCTGTCATAAGTGACACCATTTTGGAAACTAGACCCTACAAGGATATTATCTATCTAGATGTTTGGTGAGCACTTTGAACCCCCGACTGCTTTACAGAATTTTATAATGTTGAGCTGTGAAAATAATATCCATTTTTACCAAAAAAATGTTGCTTTAACCCTAAATTTTTCACTTTTACAAGGGTAACAGAAGAGAATGCATCACATAATGTGTTGTGCAGTTTCTACTGAGTACACTGATACCGCAATTGTTGTGGAAATCTACTGTTTCGGCGCATGGCAGTACTCAGAAGGGAAGAAGCGCTATTTCACCCTTCACGGAATTTATTTAGACGTTTGTTGAGCAAGCATCTTGAGCCTCTGGTGCTTCACAGAATTTTATAACATTAAGCTGTGAAAATGAAAAAAAATACATTTTTATCACAAAAATGTCGCTTTAACCCCAAATCTTTCACTTTCATATGCGTAACAGAAGTATATTTTCTCTTAAAGTCCTAAAGTCCAACGTTTCGGCCTCAATTCTGGCCTGTTTCAAGGACATCAAATCTGTGGAAGTGAGATTTGCAAAGCCACCTAGGCCTTTTTTCTGCAGATAGAACTGAGGTTATAGTAATGCCTCAGGCAAGAAGCAGTCTGTTATCTCCAGTCTGTGCAGCTTGCAGTCTATTTCAAGGCTGGGGTATACTTGTCTGGTTATGGGAAAAATCCCAGTCAGGTATGTAGAAATCAACACCCCAAGGGTGCAAACAGCAGAAAATACCCTCTATTGCCGTCTCTAAAGCCAGCTTTACACCTTACAATTAGGTGTGCGATCTCGTATGCGATGTGACACGCCCAGATCGCATATGCGATTGAATGAGATTGCACGTAGGTCGTTCATTTGCTGTCACACGTGCGTTAGTAGTCTATGTTAAATTGATCAATTTTATGTGCGATCCTTTAGATCATGTGTTCCGTGACGTATGCATTGGGCACCTTTTTTTTTTTTTTTATTTATTGACTTGCCAAGCGTGTGTAATGTGTAGAGATGCGTTTTTACTATGTCATCTGCCATTCAGCTCTGCTACATGGCCGCTGACAGCAGCCACAGACAGCCATGTAGCAGAGCTGAATGGCAGATGACAGCAGACACAGACAGCCATGTAGCAGCGGTGAATGGTAGTTCACAGCAGACACAGACAGAGCCGCACTGTCAGAATGAACTCGGGTGAACTTCACCTGACTTCATTGTCATGCTGCGGCTTTGTCTGTGTCGCGTCCCGATTAGCGGTCACCAGTGAAGGACTCACCGGTGACCGCTAAACTCCTGAGTGACTGAATTGAGCAGCCCTCTCTCATATACTCACCGATCCCCGATCCCCGGCGCTGCACGGCATTCACACTGCTCCGGCGGCTTTTACTATTTTGAAAAAGCCGGCCGCCCATTAAACAATCTCGTATTCCCTGCTTTCCCCGCCCACCTATGATTGGTTACAGTGAGACACGCCCCCACGCTGAGTGACAGGTGTCACACTGCACCCAATCACAGCAGCCGGTGGGTGTGTCTATACTGTGTAGTGAAATAAATAATTAAATAATTAAAAAAAACGGCGTGCGGTCCCCCCCAATTTTAAAACCAGCCAGATAAAGCCATACGGCTGAAGGCTGGTATTCTCAGGATGGGGAGCTCCACGTTATGGGGAGCCCCCCAGCCTAACAATATCAGCCAACAGCCGCCCAGAATTGCCGCATACATTAGATGCGACAGTTCTGGGACTGTACCCGGCTCTTCCCGATTTGCCCTGGTGCGTTGGCAAATCGGGGTAACAAGGAGTTATTGGCAGCCCATAGCTGCCAATAAGTCCTAGATTAATCATGTCAGGCGTCTATGAGACACCTTCCATGATTAATCTGTAAATTACAGTAAATAAACACACACAGCTGAAAAAATCCTTTATTAGAAATAAAAAACACAAACATATACCCTGGTTCACCACTTTAATCAGCCCCAAAAAGCCCTCCATGCCCGGCGTAATCCAGGATGCTCCAGCGTCGCATCCAGCGCTGCTGCATGGAGGTGACCAGAGCTGCAGCAGACACAGCCGCTCCGGTCACCTCCACACAGCAAATGAAGACAGCCGTGCGATCAGCTGAGCTGTCAGTGAGGTTACCCGCTGTCACTGGATCCAGCGGTGGATGCAGCGGTGGCCGCGGGTAACCTCAGTGACAGCTCAGCTGATCGCGTTACTCACCGCTGCTCCTCTCACCTCCACGCAGCAACTGAGGTGAGTAGCGCGATCAGCTGAGCTGTCACTGTGGTTACCCGCAGCCACCGCTGCATCCACCGCTGGATCCAGTGACAGCGGGTAACCTCACTGACAGCTCAGCTGATCGCACGGCTGTCTTCATTTGCTGTGTGGAGGTGACCGGAGCGGCTGTGTCTGCTGCAGCTCCGGTCACCTCCATGCAGCAGCGCTGGATGCGACGCTGGAGCATCCTGGAGTACGCTGGACATGGAGGGCTTTTTGGGGCTGATTAAAGTGGTGAACCAGGGTATATGTGTGTGTTTTTTATTTCTAATAAAGGATTTTTTCGGGCGTGTGTGTGTTTATTTACTGTAATTTACAGATTAATCATGGAAGGAATCTCGGGGAGACACCTGACATGATTATTCTAGGACTTATTGGCAGCTATGGGCTGCCAATAACTCCTTATTACCCCGATTTGCCAACGCACCAGGGCAAATCGGGAAGAGCCGGGTACAGTCCCAGAACTGTCGCATATAATGTATGCGGCAATTCTGGGCGGCTGCTGACTGATATTGTTAGGCGGGGGGGCTCCCCATTACGTGGAGCTCCCCATCCTGAGAATACCAGCCTTCAGCCGTATGGCTTTATCTGGCTGGTTTTAAAATTGGGGGGGGACCGCACGCCGTTTTTTTTAATTATTTAATTATTTATTTCACTGCACAGTATAGACACGCCCACCGGCTGCTGTGATCGGGTGCAGTGTGACACCTGTCACTCAGCGTGGGGGCGTGTCTCACTGTAACAAATCATAGGCGCCGGTGGGCGGGGAAAGCAGGGAATACAAGATTGTTTAATGGGCGGCCGGCTTTTTCAAAACAGTAAAAGCCGCCGGAGCAGTGTGAATGCCGTGCAGAGCCGGGCCGGGGATCAGGGATCGGTGAGTATGAGAGAGGGGGTAAGAAGGATAGACTGACAGACATTGTGAGGCGCTTCAGAACGCAGCTTTTCAGCTGCGCTCTGAAGCAGACCTTTTTTAAGCTACGGTGCAGAGCGCACACCTGCGCACATAGCCTCAGACATCAAAATCGTATGAGTGATGTCACACGTTACAATTGACTAGGTTCATACAACAAAACGTCCAATGTATGAGGAATAAACGACATGTATGCGATCACCGTATTTTCGTTCAATCTTGATCGCACGTAGATGTCACACGCAAATACGTCACGAACGATGCAGGATGTGCGTCACTTACAACTTGACCCCGACGACGGATTGAAAGATTTATTGAAGCGTGTAAAGCAGGCATTAGACCTTTGTGAGTAATCCTCGTGGTGTGGGGGTCTGGAGGTGCCTGGGAGTGACCCTCCAGACCCCCACACCACGAGGATTACTCACAAAGGTCTAAGAGACGGCAATAGAGGGTATTTTCTGCTGTTTGCACCCTTGGGGTGTTGATTTCTACATACCTGACTGGGATTTTTCCCATAACCAGACAAGTATACTCCAGCCTTGAAATAGACTGCAAACTGCACAGACTGGAGATAACAGACTGCTTCTTGCCTGAGGCATTACTATAACCTCAGTTCTATCTGCAGAAAAAAGGCCTAGGTGGCTTTGCAAATCTCACTTCCACAGATTTGATGTCCTTGAAACAGGCCAGAATTGAGGCCGAAACGTTGGACTTTAGGACTTTAAGAGAAAAAATATACTTTTGACATCCTTGAAAGAATAACACAATAAAAATTCTTAAGTCAAGATATCGTTGCAATCCTTTTCATTAGTGTGCCGGATTTACTCTATATTCTGGACTATTATTTTCCGAGCACCTGTTTTACCTTCTAGAGTGAGCCAGACTTTACTACTTTTATGCGTAACAGAAGTGTCACGATCTCCACGCAGCACATCTTGGACTTTTTAGTATGTGCTGTTTCTGGTACCTGGGTGTGGCTGAGTTGTCAATCTGGTGATGTCAGTTATTCTACAGTACATGCTGGTTCTAGGAAGGCTGGATCATTCCAGTGTTTCAATTTTCAGGAATTATTCTGCTTCTTAACTGAGCAACTTTTCTCATTTTGCTGCCAGTCGTACACTTTGTATGAACCGCTGTGTGGCCTGCACTCCTGTGCTTATCCTGATCTCTCTTACTGACCCGAACTGACCTCTCTTCACTCTTTGCCTTTCCACTATACCTGTTATCTGTCACCTGGTTTTTGATCCATGGACTATGTCCTCTTTAAGCCACTGTTTTTTCCCGTGATCCTCAACTCACTCTCCTGGTATACCTGACCTTGGACCACTATTTGACCATGCCTTCTCCTGTGGTACTGCGACTTCTCCTGGAACTGACCTCAGATTGCCTGACCACTCTGTCATCTCCATCTCTGTAAGTAGTAATGTACTTCTCATTCTGTGTCACAACCCTGCTACTGTAGTGAATAGTGTCACATTCACAGCCCTTTTACCGTAATGACCAGCATCACATTATGACCGATTTAAAAAAAAAAAACCTATGGATCCCATGCGTACTCTGTGTGACCAGGTGGCGAATCTGATGCACTTGGTCCATGATCTTGCTTTGGAACATCAAAAGTTCCCAGACCCAGTTACAGAGGCAGCTCTCTAGTATCTTGAGTGACTCCCAGACTTCCCCTTTCCCGACTACTATTATGACTTCTGGACTGTCAGACGTATTACTGAGCTCCCCTGAATATTCCTGATGAGTTCTCAGGAGAGAAATGCCAATATCGAATTTTTAAGGAGAGATGTCAACTCCTCTTTACCTTGCACCCCTTGTACCCAGTCTTTAGGGTACAAGGCCCAGCAGGTGGGTATAATAATGACCCTGTTATGTGGGGGGTCCTCAGACTTTGGCATTTTATTTTTCTCCTCTTGCTCCTGAACGGTCCTCTGTGGATGCCTTTTTTGACGCTTATGACTTATCTATGACGAACCTGACATGGTCCAGGTGGCTTAGAAAAGGATCATGAACCTTAGAGAGGGGGCCGCACCGCCAAAGAATACTGTACTACATTTTGGCAGTGGCCTTCTGAAGTCCTGTGGAATGACACAGTCCTTAGGTGTCAATTCCATAGGGGCCTTTTGGATACTCTGAAGGACGCTCTGGCTCTATATGCTCCCCCTGGTTTATTGGGGGAGGCCTTGACTCAGCCTATCCACATGGTTTGGAGAGTTCAAAAGAGACACAACATTCAAAGAGAGATTCCTTTTGATTTCCTGAGTCCTGTTTGCTCACCTGACTGAACCTATGGCAGTTGGAACAGCCAGCTCCAGGAAAAAATGTTGTCAAGAATTGGGACTGTGCTTCAATTGTGGTCATACTGGACACTTCCTGAAAGACTGCTTGGCACAACCTGCTGCTAAAAAGCCATCGGGTGATGGTCGAGGAGATCCTCCAGACTTTCAGGTACCCTTTAACTCCTCAGAGTCCCCATATATATATAGTATGTATATTTAATATACTTTTTAATTGTTCTTTTAAGATGAATATATTAGTCATAAAAATTAAGTGAATAAACAACAGCAACAGTACATAAAGGTGACCCTATAAAAGGGGATAGAATAGTGTATATGTTTTAATACCCTGCGTCTGACCCTATTGGTCTTGCTTTATGCCCCCTAGGGTTCGAGTGGTGCCCCCGTTCCTCGGCGGCTATCCCTTTCTGAAACTTTTACACCCTATTTAACATGTAAGTGTGGATTGGAGTAACAAGAAAAACTCAGAGTCCCCCTATAACAAATTCTACACCAAAATACAAAATATATTAGTATACTATATAATCCTAGTATAAACTACGGTAAGTGTGGGATACTACTTCTAGTCTATATCTGGGTGAGGGTCTATCCCCCTCCCAGACATACACTACCATACATGATGCTGAAAGCTTCCTTCATATATATTTTCCCCTGGGCCTCCTGATGATACGATGACGGGCGGGGAAACACGTCGAGGCCATGCGTATAGCATCAGCTTGAGGGAAGTACTTGATTTCTCTTTTTTCATGTAAGAACAACATGCTGTGAGCATATTGTAGCAGCAGGTGTGTTTTCTGTACCTGGATTACTAATTTGAGGATATTGATCCTTGTATGCTATAAAATATGGAGCATTGGTACTCCTATAAAGTGTAAAAATCGTTAGGTGCAGTATCTGATTTTCTAACATGCTGTGAGCATATTGTAGCAGCAGTTGTGTTTTTTTCTGTACCTGGTTTACTAATATTAGGATATTGATCCTTGTATGCTATCAAATATTGAGCATTGGTACTCTTATAAATTGTAAAGAATTGTTGGGTGCAGTATCTTATTTTATAACATGCTGTGAGCATATTGTGGCAGCAGGTGTGATCTATCTGTACCTGGTCTTTTAGTATTAAGGTATTGATCCTTTGGTGTAATCGAATGAGGAGTACTGGTACCCTTATAAATTATAAATTGTAAAAACCTAGGTACAGTGTTCATCATCTATTGGTAGGGTCCCTTAGGGAGGGTGAGGGCCAGCCGTCGAGGAACGGGGGTGCCAAGTTACGTTAGGGTGTCATACACTCTGCTGATAGTCAGAACCAGACACAGTGACATATTAGGGTCACTTGAGTATAGGTGTGCGTACTGGATTGGTATTATCATGTCTGCCTACATGTATTACGATTTTGACTACCCCAGATTCATATGAGCTCCCTATTTTTTATTAATTTAATTTGTTTGAGTTTTTGGATTAATCACCTGGGCGATTTTAAGAATAATTAAATAAAAATTGAGTTTTAAAGGCTTTGTATTGCACGTTTGTAAACCTAACCTAAACAATTCCAATAGTATTTTCTGTTGTTAAATTCTATCCCCCTCCCAGACACCCTAATGTTAAACCAGTATACACAGCCTTCATTTAGTATACTCTATTTATGTATATACTGGCACAGAAAAGCACTCTCACATATGTAAGAATTTGGTGAGAACTAAACAACCCTGCTACACCTCAAATTATATAAATGCGGGGCAAAATTCCCACCTAGCATCTGTTACACATACAATCAAGAATGGACAACACAGAATTATATTTATGTGTAATTGTGACGCCCTGGACAAGCCAGGGGTCACAGGTAACTACATCACCACACCCTACACCCCGGTTAGGTACACCAGAGCTAAACCCAAAAATCCTTGTTGCCTTCCTCCAGGGGCAGGAGGCGGGAAAAGCAGTGAGTTAAGCTGGGGAAGTGGCCAGCGCCTGCGGGCAAAGAGGGGCTCCTCCAGCCCATATCCAAGTCGGGGAGCGGGTTACCGGTGGGAACCCATTGGAACCAACAGAAGTACTAGGTGCAGGGAAAGAGACAGTCACCGTTAACTACCGGGGAAAAGCAACAGCAGCCGTCCATGGGAACCGTCTTTCCAGTCATGTGTTTTACCGTGAACTGTGTCAACGTCTCAGGCTGAGTGAGTACCACAGTGCCGTACGGCACAGCGCTGCCCCCGCGTCCCTGCACCTCACCCGGCCCCGGGACCACCAACCCCCTACCCACGGAGGGGACGACTAACAACTTAGCTGCTCCAGTGACCCCGGGATCCCCGTTCAGAGCAGCGGTGGTGTCACTAAAATCACCACAACCGTGGGTGGCGTCACGGACAATAACCAAATCCCCACCACCAAAACAACCCCCCTTTTCACTCACGGGCGAGGAGCGCCGCTCGAGACCCCAGGATCCGGCCCACCGCTCGAGCCGCCACAGAGTAGCAGCAGCCGGACCTGAGCAGTGGGTGAGCGTAGCGTTGCCATCCTC
Source organism: Anomaloglossus baeobatrachus (assembly GCF_048569485.1). Lineage (NCBI taxonomy): Eukaryota > Metazoa > Chordata > Amphibia > Anura > Aromobatidae > Anomaloglossus > Anomaloglossus baeobatrachus. Next base: position 529,204,280 of record NC_134355.1, on the reverse strand, counting down.
CTCCCCCCCGCCCACGACATAATCATGTGCAGTAGGTGCACACCATATGAGGGTCATCTATCTGCATTACTGTACCGTACAGTACTTTCTCAGCCCCAGAATAGTTATACCATTAAAGTACCTACTGGTGCTAACAGCATAATATTAGCACATTGTGTGGAAGACTGTACCCAGTCTGAACATCTGATTTATACATCTGCCACTCCTGATGAACCCATAACAGGGGGAAACGCGACAGGTGAGATGAGTGCAACAATTACACATGAATATAATTCTTTGTTGACCATTCTTGATTGTAAAGAAAGAAAAAAATTAAATTACCTTTACAAGGGTAACAGGAAATGGTTTACCCCACCACTTCTAGTCATATGGGTATGACCTCACACAGGTCCTGCAAGTGAAAAAGTGATTTGATGGTATAATACTTATACTAATTCTAACAGGGGGAGGGGATAAGTACGATTATCCCCCCAGATATTATCTGATCCTCAGCTGCTGTCACTCAAGAAGCTGCTGATTTTATAAACTTTACTTTCTTGGGCTTCAAAACCTAAATATCCGAGGTGACCACTACCGGTATGCAGAGAATCAGCCTGATAGTGCCAGTATAGCACTAGCTTTAGGCTATATATGAAAATCCTGGTGATTGGTTCCCTTTGAGAGTACGGGGCAGTGCGGGGACTGTCCTTGGCTGTGAGGGCTGGGGCTCACTTGTCAGATAAGCTGAGCTCTAGGCGTTGATTGATGTCAGGAAGGGGCTAATCTAATTAATTTGTCTGCCAGAGTCCTTCCTCATTATACTTTTATCAGCACAAATCTGTCTTTGCTGTCTATCAACCACAAATATCTCCACAGTATGATGAGCATGCTTAAGATTCTGTGAAATATCTAATATTTTTTCACCTCATCCAAGGCATTGCACTATATGACTCTTTTCGGCAGCAGAGAGATCCCTTTTTTGCTGTATTGCTTGAAACCTATCGGCCTGGCTGACATAATAATGTGTAAATAATGTGTAAAGTTCTTCTTAGGGTATGTGCCCACGATCTGCACATGCTGCATCCGGGTTTCAGCATGTCTTCTCCTGCGGAGACGCAAGTGCTGTCCGCAGAAGAACACAGTTGTCCATGCCCACAATCAGGGGGGATCTGGGCTCTGAGAACTTTCATTGTTCTCTACAGGGAGAACACAGTCACATCTCCGCAACATAAATTGACAAGCTGCAGCTCGAAAAGCAGCGCCACAGGTCAGTTGGATTTCTATAAATCCCATCTACTGTGCTTGTACTGTACAACACAGTGTTTTGGAAGCAGCAAAAACATGCTGCATCCAAAACGTTGTGATTGCTGATCGTGAGCACAGGCCCTTAAATCGTTTTCCTTTAATTTGGCCTATCTGGCAAACTAATTATCAGAGGTGTTTGAGATTGATTTCCGTGATCCAAAGAGCCCTGAGACACAATACATCCATGAGTTTATTTGAAAAACCAAATCTTTATGACACTTAAATCCAATTTCCATTATAATTTGGAACACTGTGTACTGTATATGCATATTTCTGTGGTTTTTTTTTAATGATTACATAGACATATATCTCTAGTCAACCGATCTGTGAGACATGAAGGAACATTGGTAACAAATCCAAAGGCTTCCAATTTGAAACTATCAATCACCGATCATCAAAGGTTGATTCTGATCTGCAAAATTGCATTGGAAGAGGACATGTTCTGACTCTCACAGATCATTCACTCGATTCCTTGTTTATGAGGGTTCAATTGTTTTCTGATATTGGAGAGCACTTGGACATTTCAATGCACTCTAGGGGTACGTGCCCACGATCCTGGACGCAGTGGGTCCAGATCTGCGGGACCGCGCGTTTCCTCTGCAGGAGACCGCTGGAGACCATAGCTGCTCATGCCCACAATCTGGGCTTGGGCAGTTGCAGTCTCTCTCTTCTGTTCTAACTGTGAAGAACACTTGTGACTCCGCAGCAAAGAATCGACATGCATGAGGCTCGGAAAGCCTCAGGTCAGTTTACGCTGTGGGCAGTACACGCACAGTGGGCATGAAATTTCTTGAAATCCCATCAAGTGTGTTTGTACTGTACATCGCAGTGTTTTGGACATAGCTGAAGCATGCTGCATTCAAAATGCTGTGAACACTGATCGTGGGAACGTATCCCAAGGCCTCATTCAGACGTCCATTCTGCACGTACATGTTGCATCTGTTTTTTTCATGGTTAGAATACCTACCTATAATCTATGGTGTTATTTACATTTCTATTTTTTCAGGTATCACAGATGAAAATGGCTAATACAAGTCTATGGGTCTGTGAAAAACAAGTACAGCACACGACAACTACTGTTCTGCCATCTATATTCTGTTCATATTTTACATGGCAAAGTATAGGAGAAGCTATGTAATTTATTTATCCGTCTGTGTAAATCACTGATGACACACTGATCCAAAACACTGATGACAGCGGTACCAATTCTTCATATACTTGTATAAAGACAGACGTGGGAATGAGGCCACAGACAGCATAAAATTGGAACAAAGAATAATTTCATTAAATCACTATTCTGACTCACGGATATGTAGGACATGATGGCGCCTGAACTAGCCGATTTCTTCCTGGACTATTCGTATTTGCCATACTCACATTCATATCGGTTCCTCGGATAGTTTAACTCAGCCACAATCTCATTGTAAGAAGACTCCAGGAAAAGATGAATGTTTAACTGAAATCTTGTATTGATGATAAAAGTAGGAGGTAAAAAGAGTAACTTTCTCTAGACAGCATACAGCATATTACATGAAGATGGCTAATAACACACTGCATGGAGAAGAAGGGCAGGGAGTGCTGACATCACAGAGCTACAGGGAGGAGGAAGTGACAAAATACAAGGAAAGTCAAACCTTCTACCTAGGAAGAGAATACAATACACAGCAATAGAAGCAGGGGCGTAACGATCGCGGTCGCAGAGGTCGCCACTGCGACCGGGCCCGCAGGGTTATAGGGGCCCGGCAGCCACTCTGCAGAGCCAGCTGCCGGGCCCCTATGTGTAGTGCCACTATGTAGTGGCCGACTGTGAGATCGTTAGGGGGCCGGCCTGTGAGTCAGGGGGGCCCAGTGTCTGCAGGGGGGCAGAGGGGCTCCTGACCTGGAGAGGCCACCAGGCGTTCCTGACCTGCTGCAGAGGAGATGTGCTCCTGCACGGCAGACGGAAACCATCCCTACCAGGACCTGCGATGATGTCACGCCCATGTGACTGTGTGGGAGGAGACACAGGATGCCGGGGAGAAAGCAGGAGAAGATACTGCGAACACATGAGTGGTAATGAGAAAAGAGGGGACATGAGGGGAGGGGCTGCAGGGTGAGTGGGATATGAGGGCTGCAGACTGTGACAGAAGCATGTGAAGGGTGCAGAGTGTTTGAGAGGGGTAAGTTGGGGTACGGGCAGGGTGAGATATGTGGGTCAGGGTGTGTGTGTGATATGGGGGTGCAGGCTGTATAGGGAGCAGGGTGTGTGACATATGGGGGCAGGGGCATAACTACCGCAGTCGCAGGGGTCAGAAGGAGCTGAGAGGTACTTGTTTTTTTATTTTGCTGGCTGCATGACACATATAGGCCCGGGGAAGCTGCCTGCATGATACAGGGAGGCCCTGGTGGGGCTGGCTGGCAGGCTGCATTACACATAGAAGCCCTGGGGGCTGGCTGCATGACACATGGAGGCCCTGGGGGGGCTGGCTGCATGACACATGGAGGCACTGGGGGGGCTGGCTGCATGACACATGGAGGCCCTGGGGGGGCTGGCTGCATGACACCTGGGGGGGGGTTGGTTGCATGACACATGGAGGCCCTGGGGGGCTGGCTGCATGACACATGGAGGCCCTGGGGGGGCTGGCTGCATGACACATGGAGGCCCTGGGGGGGCTGGCTGCATGACACATGGAGGCCCTGGGGGGGCTGGCTGCATGACACCTGGGGGGGGGGGGGCTGCATGACACATGGAGGCCCTGGGGGGGCTGGCTGCATGACACATGGAGGCCCTGGGGGGGCTGGCTGCATGACACATGGAGGTCCTGGGGGCTGGCTGCATTACACATGGAGGTCCTGGGGGCTGGCTGCATGACACATGGAGGTCCTGGGGGCTGGCTGCATGACACATGGAGGCCCTGGGGGGGCTGGCTGCATGACACATGGAGGCCCTGGGGGGGCTGGCTGCATGACACATGGAGGCCCTGGGGGGGCTGGCTGCATGACACATGGAGGCCCTGGGGGGGGCTGGCTGCATGACACATGGAGGCCCTGGGGGGGATGGCTGCATGACACATGGAGGCCCTGGTGGGACTGGCTGCATAATACAAGGGCTCTTTCCCATGCTCTGCTATACATCTCTCAGCACCCAGCTTTCCCATGCTCTGCTATACATCTCTCAGCATCCAGCTTTCCCATGCTCTGCTATACATCTCTCAGCACCCAGCTTTCCCATGCTCTGCTATACATCTCTCAGCACCCAGCTTTCCCATGCTCTGCTATACATCTCTCAGCACCCAGCTTTCCCATGATCTGCTATACATCTCTCAGCACCCAGCTTTCCCATGCTCTGATATGGGAAAGCTGGGTGCTGAGGGAAAGATGTATGACAGAGCATGGGAAAGCTGGGTGCTGATAGAGGGATTTTAGATCATGGGAAACCTGGGTGCTGTGGGTAAAAGCCAAGTGTCAGCATCATTATCCCGTACCCTAAGTGTTGTGTACATGGAGGGGGGCCCCGGTCCAAAGTTTGCACCAGGGCCCATCAAACTCTAGTTACGCCACTGAATAGAAGCATTAAATTATTCCCAAGTCGTGGGACATGACAATCACTCTTGTTTTCTTTGTTGCCATCTGGATGCATATGTCCATGTGAAGGCACTAGTAGTGAACTGCCAATTATAATGCTGTAATATTCTAGAAGGATTATAGAGGATCTGTCATAAGATGACATTTTATATTACATACTTATCTCCTAGTCCCGACGGGGCTGGTATGCTTACTTTGAAAATCCTGTTAAGAATGGAGGTAAAATCCTAATTTTAAAATCTGAGTTTATAAATTACTCAGTTAACAGTTCCAAAAAGGACTATATAACAATTCTGAAATAGATACTCAGGTTTGTGCGAGATCACATTTAAGTGATCTAGTTTATAAGGAACGCCGACTGTATTGTGACACCTGGTGACAAATCCACTTTAGCACCTCTGCTCACAGCTTTCCACTATATAAATATGATGAATTTCATCAGATGACAAAATGTCATTAAAGGTATTTTTGTGCAAACATTGGAAGGGATGCCTCACTTAAGAATCAGCACTTGTTGGCGAAAGATAACAATGGATAGATACATTTAGAGAGATTTGGTGAATTATTTATATGGCCAGACAGGATGAGATCCCAAATCGTCAAACAGAAGTACAATAAAGGCAGCTTCACGCTCAGGCTGATGAACAATTCATGAAAAACCACCACTCACTGCTAATCGAGAAGGAGTTACAGACTAGTTTCAGTAATGTTATTTTCATAGAACGCTTTGGAAATATAAAGGAATTGTTATTATGATTGACAGAGAATTGCTTAAAACCGAGGGTAAAAAAAAAAGAAAACTTCTAAAAACTCAGGGGAAGCTGTGGCTGCTCAGATGTCTTCTTTTCCAGTAGCAGCTGCAGGCGACATGAAGTCTTACATTAATAAATGTGGATTCGGGCTGGGTCTGCAGATGGTGAGTCACTCAGTTGCTCTCTTCTCCAGTTTTTAGAGAAGGGCCTTGAGCATCAAATCCTGTCAAGGATATTCCTATCTCATTATAATAGACATGAAAACTTTACAGAAAGTGACCAGAATATTGGGGGGGAAATTATCAGTAGCATTATGTCACGCTCCCCGGGTCCTCGGCTCCCCTCCCCGGGTCCTCTGCTCCGCTCCCCGGGTCCTCAGCTCCGCTCCCCGGCTCACCTGCCATGCTCCCCGCTCTCCAACCTCCGGTGCCCGTCCTTCCCAGGCCCCCTGGTCTCCGCTCCCGGCGCCCGACGGCTTCCCAGGTCCTGGCCGGCTCCCCTGCGTCCTCCTCTCAGCTTCCTTCCCTGGCTTCTGGCACCCGGGCCGCGCGCATGCGCATTAGGGCGCGCGCGCGGTCACTGACCCTTTCTTAAAGGGCCAGTGTCAAATTACAGGAAATGATGCACATAGGTACAGGGTATATAGGGGGTTAATGTCCAAGGGAGCGGGGCCTGTTCTTCGTGTTTTCCCAAGCTAGGAGTCAGGTCTCCTTGTGTTTTGTGAGATACTTACCTCTCTATCTTCTAGAGCCGATCCTGCATCGCCATCCGGTCCTGCGGTACCTCGAACCCCGAACGCTGCCCATCTGCCATCATGACAGTCCGTACCATCTCGGATCCCTGCGGTGACCCGTCATCTCGCTCCAACGGTTCCGGACCCCGCCTGACACCATCACGGCTTCCGAACCTGAGCTCTGTCACCCGGACCACCATCAGTGACCTCGTGGTCCCAGGGACTTCTCCATTTTCTCCCAGTGCACGGACTGTCCTGCTACCTACATACCTACAGTGCTCCGGCTACCGGACTCCTTTCCCTCATCCGGGAGTTCGGCCCAGTGGATCCACCTCCAGGGCCTACCCGTCCATCTGGCCCTAACAGTAAGAACAGGCCATGGATCCCGCCGAAGCACTAGCGGCCTTGCATGAGGAACTCCAACGCCAGCGTGAAGTTCAGACCCGCATGCTGAACTTTATGACTTCCGTGGACACCCGCCTGACCACGCTACAAGCGGCAGTCACGTCTTCAACATCCCGAGCCTCCACTAGTCAAGCCACGACCCCCGCTCCCGTGGCTGCCTCTTCGGATGCTTCCAGACTGCGTTTGGCCTCAGGTGGTACGCCGGAGATCCCAAGACCTGCAGGGGGTTTATAAACCAATGCTCCCTCCATTTCACGCAGCTGCCACATCTGTTTGCCTCCGACCAAGCCAAGGTCGCCTTCATCATGTCTCACCTAGAGGGCGAGGCACTGGCGTGGATGAACCCCTTGTGGGAGAAGGAGGAACCTATGACCAAGAACCTCCAGGAGTTCCTGCAGGCCTTTCGCAGCACCTTTGACGAACCCGGACGCGCCTCCGCGTCTGCGTCATCACTTCTCCGGTTACGTCAGGGAACACTGACGGTGGGTCAATACGCCATCCGTTTCCGCACCTTGGCTTCAGAACTCGGGTGGAATAACGAGGCCCTAACCGCCGCCTTCTGGGAAGGACTATCGGGTCGAATCAAAGATGAGCTGGCTGGACGTGATGTACCGTCCACCCTGGACGCCCTGATTACCCTAGCGACTCGAGTGGACATACGCTTTCAGGAGCGGTCCAAAGAGGTATCCCGTGAGAGACGTCCGGTACGGCATTCCTCTCCTCCACGGAAGCCCGCCGTACTCCAGTCAACGGCCTCTGGTGTCTCCGTCCATGAGCCCATGCAGATCGACCGTGTGCGACAGTCTGAACAACGTCGAGCAGAGCGGCTCGCCAAGGGTCTCTGCTTTTACTGCGGAGAGGGCACACACCTGCTACGCGCCTGTCCAGAGAGGCCGGGAAACTCCAAAGCCTAGGGTTGGTAGGAGAGGCCACCCTAGGTGCTGGGACTCTCTCAGACCCAGTTACATGGACTGTGCAAGTAACAACGGGAGAGACGCGGTTTACGGCTGAGGCGTACCTCGATTCTGGGGCAGCAGGCAATTTCATCCAGCAGGCCACGGTGGACAAGTACCAGGTGCCTGTTACTCCACTCGACAAGCCCCTCGTGATTGCCTCTGTGGATGGGAGACCTCTCTCTGACACCATCTCCTGGATCACCAAGCCGCTTGAACTGCGTATTGGTGCTCTGCACACCGAGAACATCGCTCTCTACGTCCTCCCACATATGTCACATCAAATTCTGCTGGGTCTTCCCTGGTTGCGGACACACGAGCCTTCAGTCAGCTGGGGCACTGGCGATATTACTCGATGGGGGCCTTCTTGCCATGAGAGGTGTCTGAAGACAATACAACCCATCCGGCGACCTCCGGTTCCCGAGTCCCTACCGGGACTGCCCTCAGCCTATTGGTCCTTCGTGGACGTCTTTGACAAGAAGGAGTCCGAAGTACTTCCACCACATTGTCCTTACGATTGTGCCATTGACCTGCTCCCGGGAACTACACCACCTCGAGGACGGATATATCCACTGTCTCCAGCCGAAACAAGGGCCATGTCTACGTACATCACAGAGAGCCTGGCTAAGGGATTCATCCGGAGATCCTCCTCTCCTGCTGGAGCAGGCTTCTTCTTCGTAAAGAAGAAAGAGGGTGACCTACGCCCATGTATAGACTACCGGGGATTGAACCTGATCACCGTGAAAAACAAGTACCCCCTGCCGCTCATCCCCGAATTGTTTGATCGGCTCAGAGGAGCTCGTGTGTCACCAAGTTGGATCTTCGGGGTGCCTACAACCTGGTCCGTATCCGCTCAGGGGATGAATGGAAGACCGCGTTCAACACTCGCGATGGGCACTATGAATACTGCGTGATGCCCTTCGGCCTGTGTAACGCACCAGCTGTCTTCCAAGAATTAGTGAACGATGTGTTTCGGGACCTTCTCTACGTCTGTGTGGTGGTATATCTGGACGACATCCTTGTCTTCTCTCCGGACCTCCAGACCCACCGAGAGAACGTGCAACTGGTTCTACAATGACTGAGAGAGAATCGTCTGTACGCCAAGTACGAGAAGTGCGTCTTCGAACAGTCTTCTCTCCCCTTCCTGGGGTACCTCATCACCGATACCGGACTGCAGATGGATCCCAAGAAGGTCTCCTCCATTCTCAACTGGCCTCCTCCTTCTGGACTGAAGGCAATCCAACGCTTTCTGGGATTCGCTAACTATTACCGCCAGTTCATTCCTCACTTCTCGGCTCTGACTGCTCCTCTCTCCGCCTTGACCAAGAAGGGGGCTAATCCAAAGGACTGGTCACCTGCGGCCGACGCCGCGTTTGGCGCTCTAAAGCGAGCCTTTGCCTCCTCTCCTGTACTCCACCGTCCAGAGTTAAACCGCCAGTTCACCTTGGAGGTGGATGCCTCCTCCTCGGGAGCCGGAGCAGTGCTCATGCAGAAGTCCTCCTCCGGGAAGATGGTGACGTGCGGTTTCTTCTCCAAGAGCTTCTCCGCGCCTGAACGCAATTACACCATCGGTGACCGAGAGCTATTGGCGGTCAAACTGGCTCTGGAGGAATGGCGCTATCTTCTGGAAGGAGCAGTGTACCCTGTCATTGTTTACACGGACCACAAAAACCTGGAATACCTGCGGACTGCTCAGCGACTGAACCCACGGCAAGCCAGGTGGTCCTTGTTCTTTGCCCGGTTCGACTTCCAGCTTCATTTCCGACCCGCAAACAAGAATGTACGCGCTGATGCCTTGTCTAGGTCTTTCGTGCCCATGGAACAGGAGGAAGAGACATCTCAACCCATCATCTGTCCAAGCAAGATTATTCCGGTGACTCCTGTCACCCTGGCCCAGATACCGCCCGGGAAGACCTATGTCTCTGAGACTGACAGGCAAAAAGTGTTACACTGGGGCCATGCCTCGAAAACAGCCGGTCATGCAGGTCAGAAGAAAACATGGAGCGCTATTGTACGTCATTACTGGTGGCCATCCCTGCGCACGGACGTCGCCTCTTTTGTCTCTGCCTGCTCCTCCTGTGCCAGGAACAAGACACCCAAACACCTGCCATACGGCCGTCTTCTGCCTCTGCCCATACCCTCAGTTCCCTGGCAACACATAGCGATGGACTTTATTACGGACTTGCCATTGTCCTCCGGACACACAGTCATATGGGTCGTGGTGGATCGATTCTCTAAAATGGCCCATTTCGTTCCTATGGCTGGATTGCCCTCTGCTCAGGAACTCGCGGACGCCTATATACATCACATCTTCCGCTTGCATGGCTTTCCATCACACATCGTGTCCGACAGAGGAACTCAGTTCACCTCCCGCTTCTGGAGGGCTCTCTGCAAACATCTGGGAGTGACTCTAGACTTTTCATCTGCCTACCATCCTCAGTCTAATGGCCAAGTGGAGAGGGTCAATCAGATATTGACGTCTTTCTTACGTCACTACGTGAACGCCCATCATGACGATTGGTCCACGCTTCTTCCTTGGGCAGAATTCTCCCATAATCACCACGTCAGTGAGTCCTCCTCCAGTTCTCCCTTCCATGTCGTCTACGGACTTCAGCCGTCTGTCCCATTGCCTGTATCCTCGTCCTCGGACATCCCTGCTGCAGATGCAGTACTCCGTGACTTTACTACCATTTGGGACTCAGTTAAGGCGTCCCTTGCACGGGCAACCCTGCGGATGAAGAGACACGCGGACAAGAGACGCCTAGATCCTCCGTGTTTCTCTCCAGGAGATCTCGTCTGGCTTGCTTCCAAGTACATCCGACTGAAGATACCATCCTACAAGCTGGGACCTCGCTACATCGGGCCGTTTAAAGTCCTCGGCAAGATCAATGAGGTTTCCTACAAACTACAGCTCCCGGCCACAATGAGAATACCCAACTCCTTCCACGTCTCTCTGCTCAAGCCGGTTGTCCTTGGTCCCTTCTCCGCTGCCGCCAGCCCGGCTCCTCCTCCTATTGCTGAGGACGACATCTATGCGGTAAGAGATATCGTGGCCATGAAGACCGTACGTGGTCGGCAGTTCTTCCTGGTGGACTGGGAGGGGTATGGTCCTGAGGATAGGTCCTGGGAGCCCAGGGAGAACGTGGGCACTCCTCTGATCCGTGCCTTCATTTCCCGGTTGCGGGGAGGGGGCCGTGGGGGGGGGTACTGTCACGCTCCCCGGGTCCTCGGCTCCCCTCCCCGGGTCCTCTGCTCCGCTCCCCGGGTCCTCAGCTCCGCTCCCCGGCTCACCTGCCATGCTCCCCGCTCTCCAACCTCCGGTGCCCGTCCTTCCCAGGCCCCCTGGTCTCCGCTCCCGGCGCCCGACGGCTTCCCAGGTCCTGGCCGGCTCCCCTGCGTCCTCCTCTCAGCTTCCTTCCCTGGCTTCTGGCACCTGGGCCACGCGCATGCGCATTAGGGCGCGCGCGCGGTCACTGACCCTTTCTTAAAGGGCCAGTGTCAAATTACAGGAAATGATGCACATAGGTACAGGGTATATAGGGGGTTAATGTCCAAGGGAGCGGGGCCTGTTCTTCGTGTTTTCCCAAGCTAGGAGTCAGGTCTCCTTGTGTTTTGTGAGATACTTACCTCTCTATCTTCTAGAGCCGATCCTGCATCGCCATCCGGTCCTGCGGTACCTCGAACCCCGAACGCTGCCCATCTGCCATCCTGACAGTCCGTACCATCTCGGATCCCTGCGGTGACCCGTCATCTCGCTCCAACGGTTCCGGACCCCGCCTGACACCATCACGGCTTCCGAACCTGAGCTCCGTCACCCGGACCACCATCAGTGACCTCGTGGTCCCAGGGACTTCTCCATTTTCTCCCAGTGCACGGACTGTCCTGCTACCTACAGTGCTCCGGCTACCGGACTCCTTTCCCTCATCCGGGAGTTCGGCCCAGTGGATCCACCTCCAGGGTCTACCCGTCCATCTGGCCCTAACACATTAGAAGATGTATGAATTATTAAACTAGTAATAAAATCAAAAGTTGAGCCACAGTGGTATAAATCGCAAACATTGGGGGGAATTTATTATGAGGGGAGTATTTAAAGTCACTTTACCTTGTAACTATGCTCCCGTTATTTGCACCAAATTTTTCATCACGTTGTCACGATGTGATTGTAAGAAAGCAAGGGACAGGAGCTCCTATTCTGTCCCTCACACTAAGAGTCCATAGCCTATCCCTAATCTCAGGGTTACCCTTAATGGTGGAGATTCCTGAGTCCTGTGCCTGGCAAAGCTCTTGACCAGAACTGATCTTAATCCCCTCTCCCACCAGGAAAGGAAGGGGTAGGAGATATTGAAACACAAATAAAGAGAAGGGAAAAAGAAAACGCTGAAACACTGAAAACACACAGGAATCAACAATGAGAGACTCATTTTTCACATATAGGCAGGGAGCAGATTTGATTGGTTCTACCTCAACGTGATCAAAGATGACTCACAAGCAGATCAGCAGAGATTAACTCTTGCTACCCTACCTATGAACTACCACTCTGTTGTTCGATGCCCGAGTCAGCCTGAGCTGATTACAGACCGCAGAGAAGTTATCAGGTCGAGTGTCAGAATCAGTAGTCTGAACAGATTCTGACGCCACCATGACAGTAGCCAAGTTTGTAAAAACCTCCATATGACATATGTGGCACATTGATGTTTGGTAAGTTTAGCGCATCTTAAGATATATTACCTAACTGCTTTGAAATGTTGCTGCAAGTATTGCTCCATACTTTTAGTAAAATGAGTAGTGATATGCAGACCTGGACTGTAAAAGTCCGGATCTGTTCGGTTTCAAAAGTATCCAGGTGTCGGACCCGGGTCCAGAGTTCTCAGAGAACTCTGGCTAATGATCAGAGACCAGGAACTCGGAAAATGTAAAAAAAAAAAAAAAAAAAGGAAGAATAAAAATAAAGCAAGCGCGCTATACTTATCGGGTGGGGATGTAACTGCTTTTGGGCCTCTTACTCTTCTTCCGGGACCACTCATTTACCTTCATGCATATGTGGCACCCCAGTGGTTCTGGGAGCCACAGTAGCGTTGCTCTCATCACTGTGGGCAATGCCATGGCTGAAAGCAGTGGAAAAATCTCTGCCGTGTACACTAACATGTAACACCACTTCCTCCTCCGGACCAGTAGAGGAATTTAACTTTATATCTGTTTATGCACACATTTTTTACTAGTCCACTTTGATACCGCACATGCAACACCAATATAGCAGCATGTTGATGCATTTGATTTTCTGGGTGTCTACCTTCCTATCTTCCTATCAATCTACTTAGCACATCTTTTTTGGGAAAGGGAGAATACTCATTTAGGCCCTCTTCACACGTCAGTGATTCCGGTAGATATGACATTTGCTTTTATATGTACCGGAGACATGGACATATGCAGACCAATTAAAATCAATGGATGTACGCACACATCAGTGTTTTCACAAGGACCATGTGTCCATATGTAACACATGCGTGTCTGTGTGTTCTACATGGAGATAAGTCCATTTTTCTCTGGCAGCACTGATGTCTCACTGATGTGATCCGTGTGACATCAGTGTGACACCTCCCGGAGAAAACACGGGTCTTTGAAATGAAATGATATCCTACAGTCACCTGTTTCCAGCGCTTTGTATTCGGCACTGCTGTCACTTGCTTCCAGACTCGTTCATTATGTTCATGAATATTCACTGCACCATGGACCCAGAAGCAGCAGTGCTGGAGACATTAGCACCAGGGATAGCTGCACCAGGTACAGGTGAGTATAAAGTTCCTGCTCTCCATGTGTTATTATGGATAGCACATGGTGAACACTAGTGTGCCAAAATCATGGCACAAGGATGGACCATATGCACCTTCAACACAGCCATACTAAAACACAAACATTTTTTACGGCAGTGTGAAAGGGCCTTAAAAAAAGAAAATTGCTAATCTTTAATGATGCATGTCCTATTTTGAACACATGTTGTTTTACAAGCCCAATTTGACACTTGCACATGGCACACCAATATAATGACTGCTGTTGCATTTAGCGTTCTGGACATGTACCCATGTAGCATTTGTTGATATGCCCTTTTTAGGAAGGGGAAACAATTATTTTTTGAAAAATTGTAAAAATAAAATAAATAATACATTGCATATTTGTTTTACTAGTCGAATTTGACAACCAAATAAGCCAAACCAAACCATCGGCCCCTTTGCTTCATTTAGCTTTTTGAACATGAACCTACGTAGCAATTTTTGTTACTTCCTTAATGGGAAGAAAGCAAGAATTTTGTTAAAAGAATATGGCAAAAAAAGTCTAAAAATTCCTGACATATAACTGTACCTGTCTGTTTTTGCATACATATTGTACTAGCTCAAGTTGATACCCCCTTTACAGTATTGCTGCTTGTTGCTGCATTTGGATTTCTGGACATGTATCGACCTAGCATTTCATTTTACATCCTTTTTTGGAAAAGGGGAGTAATTGGGTTGAAAAGTTTAACAAAATTAAAAAGTTAATATTACAGTGCTGTAAATATTGGATGGTAAATGGGAAAAAAAGAGCAATGGCAATGGACAGCATAATATAAAAAGGAACCCCATACCACCACTAAAAATGTGGGAGCTACAAGAAGCAGCACCACTACCAGTGTATTGGAGTAGAAGAATCGAAGGGAATATCTGGAATATCACTCATTTCAATCAAATCAGGATAATAGTGTGACGCCCTGGACTAGCCAGGTAGTCACAGTTAGAGCCCCGCACAACACCTGTCCCCTACCAAGGTGTCAGCAGCCAAACACTTTAAACCCTAGTCACCCCCCTCAGGGCTTGATGGGCACACCAGGGGGTGGAGCCAGGTGGTTGGCCCCGCCCACCGAGGAGTCCAGAGAGCCTGAGGTGGGAAAACAGTCAGTTGGTAGTTAGTTGTTAGTGAGTGAGTTCAGGAGGTGAAGGAGCGTGGAAGCAGGCCTGTGCCCAGGTCTACAGCAGTCTGACAGTTGCCAGGGTTGGAGCCCGGGCACCTTTGGCTAGGAGGCACATGGAGGCCTCTGCCTGCAGGAACCGGGAAGATGGCTCGGTGGATCCGTGGTGGATCGGTACAGGGTAGTTGCCCGCCGGTACCGACCCAGGGAACCGACTCGGAAACCGGAGCACTGAGGGGGGTACTCAGACCCTGAAACGAGGTCCAGAAGCTACTGGACTGAGTTAATTAACTGATTGCGGCCAGGACTATTGTGGCGCCCTGGACAAGCTAGGACGTCACAGGTACTGCAACAACACACCCCACACCCCGGCTAGGCACATCTAGGTCAAACAAAAATCCTTGTTGCCTCCCTCCAGGGGCTGATGTCCACACCAGGGGGTGGAGCCAGGTGGTTGGCCCCACCCACCGAGGAGTTCACAGTCCTGGAGGCGGGAAAAGGAAGGGAGATCAGTTTTGAAGTTGAAGAGTGAAGTGGTAGCGGAGCAGACTGACCGTGTCCGGGTGCATGGCCCGGGCACATACAGCAAGGTTGGCAGAAGGTGGTGACCGTCTGCAGGAGGGGCTGATTGACGTGAACCGTAAGGACCGGGGACGGGCGGTGGCCCGCCGGTACCGGATCGGGGAACAAAGAGAAGCCAGCACCATTCGGCAGGGCCTACGGACCCCGACCAGGCTAGGAGTCGCCGTAAAACCGGTCAAATCCGTTAGCGAAGGGAACCTCCGGGGATTACCAGCAGTCAAGACCCGATTGAAGGCAACAGCTCAAACCGTGAAGGGAAATACAGTCACCGCCAAGGCTACAGTTCCCAGGGCCAGAGCCTGCGGTCAAAAGGGGCTCCCTCAGCATCCATCCAAGCTGGGGAGCGGGTTACCGGTGGGAAGCCACCAGAACCGAGAACATAACACAGGTGCAGGGAAAGGCAGTCACCGCCAACCTACCGGGAGAAGAACCACCGCAGCCGTCTGTGGGACCCGTCCAGCCAGCAGTTTGTTTTACCGGAGACTTTGTATTCATCATTAGCTGAGTGAGTACCACCGTGCCATGCGGCACCGCGCTGCCCCCGCGACCCTGCACCTCCCCAGGCCCCGTAACCCGCCTGCCATCCCTCCCTCACCGGGCCCCGGGACAACCAACCCCCCTACCCACGGAGGGGAAAAACAACATCCAAGCTGCTCCCTGTCATCGCTTCCGGGATCCACTTCCAGAGCAGCGGTGGTGTCACAACCTCACCACAACCGTGGGTGGCGTCACGGACAATAAATCCCCAAAACCATTCCCCTTTTCACTCACGGGCGAGGAGCGCCGCTCGAGTCCACGGGATCCGGCCCACCGCTCGAGCCACCGAGCAGCAAGCGAAGCAGCAGCGCCGGACCCGAGCGTGGTGAACACAGCGTCCCCTCCCCGCCCGCGACACTATAGGTCCTTTCCCACCCAAAGTCCCGACTGAAGACAACTGCCCAACGAGGGGGATAGAAAGACACCGCTCAGGCAGAGAGATCCCACGGGCCAGCGCCTGCGGGCAAAGGAGCTCCTCCGACATACACAAGCCGGGGAGCGGACTCCTGTATTGCAAGTTCAGGTAGTCCATCAACACTTAAAAAGGTGCAGGAGAAAGACAGCACCAACCGGGTGGGGGGACGAGACTGCAGCCGGCTGCGGGCAACGACCACCATCATCTTGGTTTACCAGAGACTTGTGTGTGTGTGTTTCTAATCGTGAGAACACCAGTGCCTTCCGGCTGCGCACCTCCCTGCACCGCCCAACTACCCCCCCAACGGGTCCCGGGGCCACCATCCCTACCCACGGAGGGGTTAACATCTTGCTGCGCAACATCTCCCCTGGGTGCCCCGTAACCGCAGTGGTGGTGTCCACTTCACCACAACCCGTGGGTGGCGTCACGAACTTAACCACGGCTCCAGCCGTAAACCTACGTACCCCAAAACGCCAGCCCCTTTCAGATCGGAGTGACCACAGGGCTCCCGGGTCCAGAGACGCTCGAGCCACCCACTAGCGAGCCCGGATCCGAGCGACTCGGTTGCAGCCGAGCCCAGGGCGGTACAATATTACCTTTGACAGTGACATCATCACACAGTGGGTGACATGGTGGCTCAGTGGTTAGCACTCCAGTCTTGCAACGCTGGGTTCAAATCCCACCAAGGACAACATCTGCAAGGAGTTTGTATGTTCTCCCTGTGTTTGTGTGTGTTTCAACCAGGTACTCTGGTTGCCTCCCACACGTCAAAACATACTCATTGGCAATTTAGATTGTGAGCCCCAATGGGGACAGTGTTGCCAATGTATGTAAAGCGCTATGAAATTAATTGCACTATATAAATGAATAAATATTATTATTATTACTACTCTCGTGAGAGACAATGCTGAAAACATTCTGGCTGCACTACAATTGGGAAAAGTAACACAAGCTGCCTGCTTAGCTTATGCCTTAATCATGCTATATTTTTCAAAGAAATATACCTTCTTGAAGATGGTGGTGGACATGAGCTGGAGTGTGTCAGAGTATTCCAATTGTTCTTAAAGGGAAACAATCACCAGGATTTTCGTATATAAGCTAAAGCCAGTGGTATACTGGCACTATCAGGCTGATCCTATACATACCTGTTGTGGTCATCTCAAATGTTTAGGTTTTGAAATCCAAGAAAGTAAAGTTTATAAAATCGGCAGCTTCTTGAGTGACAGCAGCTGAGGGTCAGATATTATCTGGGGGTGTATTCAGAGTTATCCCCTCCCTCTGTTATAATTAGCATAACTATTATACAATCAATGTAACTTTTCACTTCCAGGACCTGTAGTGAGGTCATACCCATGTGACCAGAAAGGATCCTGAGCTGCTGTCACTCAAGATACTGATGATTTTATAAACTTTACTTTCTTTATTTCAAAACCTATACATCTGATGTGACCACTAAAGGTATGTAGAGAATCAGCATGATAGTGCCAGTATAGCAGTGGCTTTAGGTTATGTGACGCCTCTGCGGTAACCAGGTGTCACAAAAATAAGGTAACAATTAAGGTAACAGCCCAAGTCCAACATAACTGTGCCAGCCACTACACACAAACTAGCACACCAGGACATTTACACTCGCTGTACCCAGCTGGGAGTGTGACGCCCTGGACCCCAGGGGTCACAGGTCACAACTCACCACATACACCCCCACACTAGAAAGGTACCATCAGTCAACCACAAAGACCTGATTGCCTCCCTCAGTGTTAGACACGCACACCAGGTGGGCGGAGTCAGGCGGAAAGACGAGGAGTCTGCTGGCCTGAGGCAGGAAAACAGTGAGCAGTTCAGAAAACAGTTCAGTGCAGGACAGGGGAGTGGAGAGTGAGCCAAAACAGTTAGACAGGCAGATGGCAGTGACCGCCTGCAGGAGACCGGGAACACGACCAGCAGAACCGTAGGGGACCGGGACAGGGTAGTGGCCCACCGGAACCGAACCGAGGAACTAACAGGATACCGGAGCACCAGGCAGGTTACTCAGACCCAGACCTAGGCTATACGCCACCACCATAGTCGAATTAACTGATTGCGGTCTGGACCTTAGAGGTTCATTCCCACCAAAGTCCTGATAGAAGGCAACAGCCCAACCCGTCCGGATAGTAGCCACCGCCAAAGGCCAGAGATCCAAGGGCCATCGCCTGCGGGCAAAGGAGCTCCTCCGACATCTACACGCCGGGGAGCGGACTACCAGTGCTCAGGCACAGTGGTCAAACTACAACATAGGTGCAGGAGAAAGGTGGACATTGCCAACCCGACTAGGAAGCTGCAGCCGGCTGTGGGCCCCGTTCATACCTTCATTTGCACTGTGAGATAACAGGCAGCCAACTGGGAGGAAGAGACCAGACCTGGGGGAGGAGACAGTGACCTGGGAAGTGTTAGTGAGCAGTCAGTCTGGAGTAGACAGTGAAAGAGGAAGGGTGTCAAGACAGACCAGAGACTCTTGAGACACAGAAATGAAAGTGAGGAGTAAGAAAGTCGGCGGAGTGGTAGTAAGAGAGACTGCAAATACCTGAGTTGTAAGAACAGCCACTCAGAGGAGGAAAGTAGCTGTGGAGTGAGAGAGCAAACCCCAAAGACAGAGGGACCCTGTGGGGTGGACATCCAGTGCTCACGGCACTTTGCACGCAGGGGTGCAGATCCCCAAAACAGACACGGACTTCAAGCCCTCTGTTAACTCTGCCAGGCAGGTGGGTTTCCAGGACTCATCTGCCAACGTCTGATGCATCAGCAGCAAAGGGGGGATCGGAAGAAATTCGCTTAAATAGTCCAAGCTGCCTGCGGCAGGACCCAGACACCAGGAGGACCTCCAAGTGCTCCACGCCAGGGAGGACCCACATACACAGGAGTGCACAGGTGGAGAGTGGCACAAGGTTGGTAGGCACAGCCATCAGGACACGGGTGCACCTGGAATCCAGTACGTCTCAGGGCGTCGAACCAGTGAGTAAACACCATCAAACTGCTCTCCTTGCCTGGACTGCTTCATTATCGCTCGCCTCCACTTTAGCCCTTCACCTACCCCTTGGTAAAAGCCCTGCTTGCTGAGGGCTTCACCATCCACGCTGCCCCATCCATCATCCCCAGTGGGAACCTGCAGCAGGGGCCATATCATCCCTGGCCGCAAACCGCGAGTGGCGTAGTCAGACTTTTATTTTATGTTTATTTTTATTTTTCATTTAAACCTGTTCGACGGTGCCCCCGGGTCCGAGACCCCTCGAGCCACGGATCGCCCGGATCCGAACAGCTCGGCTGTCCCGGGTCGCGACAGTTAAAAATCTTGGTGATTGGTTCCCATTAAGTGCCGAAGCACACCATGAAGGGTTTGCAAAAACAGAATAATCTGCTTGATTGCCACCTGATTTGCAATGTCACCACACTCTAGAATTCAATGCAAAATATGTTGGAACATCTCTACAAACAGCGTAAGGGTATGTGCGCACGTTGCTTTTTACCTGCTTTTTACCTGCTTTTTTGCTGCTTTTTCTTCTGCGCTGTTTAATGCCAAAATGGATGTGTTCTTCTATTCAAGCAAAGTCTATGGGAATTTGGGTTTCTTGTTCACACTATGTTGTTCAAAATGCTGCGTTTTTGTGGCAGAACTTTGGTCAAAAACTCAGCTTTGCAGTGCAAAACCCAAATGGCAAAAACAATTGACATGTTGCTTCTTTGAAAAGCTGAGTTTTTGACCAAAGTTCTGCCACAAAAAGGCAGCATTTTGAACAACATAGTGTGAACAAGAAACCCAAATTCCCATAGACTTTGCTTGAATAGAAGAACACATCCATTTTGGCATTAAACAGCGCAGAAGAAAAAGCAGCAAAAAAGCAGGTAAAAAGCAGGTAAAAAGCAACGTGCGCACATACCCTTATACTACTTTTCCATGATAAGCTTTTGGTGAGTTTTTGTACATACTATGTAACATTACAATATTTGTGTTTTTTTCATTTTTGTGTTTTTTTACATGCACTTTTATTGCATTTTTGACTGTATTTTTGTCTTTTCTTGATATGTCACGTTTTAACGTGATTTTCCATTTTTGTTTTTTCCTCCCCTTCTACCAAGAGCCATAACTTTTTTATGTTTCCATCAATATTGCCCTATGAGGGCTTGTTTTTTGTGGAATGAGTTGTACTCTTCATTGAGACCATCCATTCTGCTCCATAGTGTACTGGATGATTGCTCTCAGTGAGAGAAACAATATTACAATCTTGTAGTTCTGAAACCTTTTAATGGCTAACTAAAGTAAAATAAATGATGTTACAGAGCAAGCTTTTGAGACTTCTCAGGTCTCTTCCTCAGGCATGGTATGACAAAATATCTGAAGAAACACAAATATATACTCAACCAGAGGCATGGTATAATACCAAAATGTACCGCACATCTATGGAACAGAGGATACCAGAATGTTCCGCACATCTATGGAACAAACATTATACCATGCCTCTGCTCTGTTTGTGTATATATTTGTGTTTCTTCAGATATTTTGTTAGACCATGCCTGAGGAAGAAACCTGAGAAGTCTTGAAAGCTTGCTTTGTAACATCATTTATTTTATTTTTGTTAGCCATTAAAAGGTATCACAACTACAAGATTATAATTTTGTTTCTCTCACTGAGAGCAATCAATCACTTTTCAACTGGCTAACACGGTACCAAAACATTTTTCTTTCAACTAAATATTGTACTGGAAAACGGGAAAAAAAAATTCTATTGCGGTGAAATTGCAAAAAAACTGTAATTGCACAATTATTTTTTCTTAATTTACCATGATCACTATTTAGTTAAACTGTCCTGGTATTATGATTCCACAGCTCAGTATCAGTTTGTAGACACCAAACATGTATAGTTTTACTTTTATCTAAGTGTGAAAAAAAATTCAGAAGTTTGCAAAAAAATAATTGCGCTTTTGTCACAATTTTCAGAGCCCATAGAGTTCTCATTTTTCAGGACCTGGTGGTCAGTGATGGCTTATTTTTTGCAGCTTTAGCTGGTGTTTTTAATTATGCCATTTTTGGATAGATGCGACATTTTGATATCGCCTGTTATTGCATTTTAATGCAATGTTGCGGCGGTCAAAAAAACATAATTCTGGCATTTCAATCTTTGAACACACTTTGCACTATAGGGACTACACTCAAGGATACACTCACCTGACACCAAGACTGGGGGTCCTTTTGAGAGTAGGCACAATCACTGCTGGTGTAATAGTAATACTATTTTCTATTTAGCATTGGGCCTCAATTGCCTGATTGTCATGTATTTTCTATGGTGTATACTGTAAGAGAACTTTTAAACCCCTTCACGACCTTGGACGTATATATACATCCAAGGTCATATCCCCCCGGTAACCGCGGGCTCTGGAAGCGAGCCTTTGGTAATCCCCACACATGTCTGCTGATCTGATCAGCATGTGACTTAGGGGTACTTTGCACGTTGCGACATCGCTACTGCGATATCGTCGGGGTCAAATTGAAAGTGACGTACATCCGGCGCCGGTAACGATGTTGCAATGTATAAAGCCTAGGAGAGAAGATGAACGAGCATGACACAGTCAAAAATCGGTGATCTGTGTCACGTCGTTCATTTTCATGATGTCGGTGCGTCCGCAGGTACGATGTTGTTTGTCGTTCCTGCAGCTCCACACATCGCTGTGTGTGAAGCCGCAGGAGCGACAAACATCTCCTTACCTGCGCCCGCCGTCCACCGGCAATGCGGAAGGGAGAAGGTGGGCGGGATGTTTACATCCTGCTCATCTCCGCCCCTCCGCTTCTATTGGCTGGCTGATTAGTGACGTCACGGTGACGTTGCTATGACTCTGAATGCACCGCCTCCTTGAAGGAGAGATTCTTTGGCAGTCACAGTGACGTCACCGACCAGGTAAGTGCGTGTTAAGCTGCCGTAGCGATAATGTTCGCTACGGCAGCTATCACAAGATAATGCATGTGCGATGGGGCGGGTACTATCGCGCTCGGCATCGCT
This sequence comes from Anomaloglossus baeobatrachus, assembly GCF_048569485.1. Classification (NCBI taxonomy): domain Eukaryota; kingdom Metazoa; phylum Chordata; class Amphibia; order Anura; family Aromobatidae; genus Anomaloglossus; species Anomaloglossus baeobatrachus. Next base: position 529,182,090 of record NC_134355.1, on the reverse strand, counting down.
ATCATCGGCTAGCGATGTCGCAGCGTGCAAAGTACCCCTAAAGGGGACTTTACACACAACGACATCGCTAACGAGATGTTGTTGGGGGTCACGGAATTCGTGACGCACATCCAGCCTCGTTAGCGACGTCATTGCATGTGAAATGCAGGAATAACCGTTAACGATCAAAAATACTCACCAAATCGTTGATCATTGACACGCCGTTCTAATCCCAAATATCGTTGCTGATGCAGGTTGTTCGTCATTCCTGCAGCAGCACACATCGCTACGTGTGACACCGCAGGAACAAGGAACAACACTGTACCTGCGGCCGCCACCAATGAGGAAGGAAGGAGGTGGGCGGGATGTTACCGCCGCTCATCTCCGCCCCTCCGCTTCTATTGGGTGGCCACATAGTGACGCCGCTGTGACGCCGAACGAACTGCTCCCTTAGAAAGGAGGCGGTTCGCCGGCCACAGCGACGTCGCTAGGCACAAAAGTATGTGTGACGGGTGTTAGCGATGTTGTACTCCACGGGCAGCGATTTGCCCGTGACGCACAACCGACGGGGGCGGGTGCTTTCACCAGCGACATCGCTAGTGATGTCGCTCCATGTAAAGCCCCCTTTAGAGGCGCGGGTCTATTTCTGATACTTACCACTTAAGCCAGCTTTACACCTTACAATTAGGTGTGCGATCTCGTATGCGATGTGACACGCCCAGGTCGCATATGCGATTGAATGAGATTGCACGTAGGTCGTTCATTTGCTGTCACACGTGCGTTAGTAGTCTATGTTAAATTGATCAATTTTGTGTGCGATCCTTTAGATCATGTGTTCTGTGACGTATGCATTGGGCACCTTTTTTTTTTTTATTTATTGACTTGCCAAGCGTGTGTAATGTGTAGGGATGCGTTTTTACTATGTCATCTGCCATTCAGCTCTGCTACATGGCCGCTAACAGCAGCCACAGACAGCCATGTAGCAGAGCTGAATGGCAGATGACAGCAGACACAGACAGAGCCGCACGATCAGAATGAACTCGGGTGAACCTCACCCGACTTCATTGTCATGCTGCGGCTCTGTCTGTGTCACGTCCTGATTAGCGGTCACCTGTGAAGGACTCACCGGTGACCGCTTAACTCCTGAGTAAGTGAATTGAGCAGCCCTCTCTCATACTCACCGATCCCCGATCTCCGGCGCTGCACGGCATTCACACTGCGCTACTCACCGCTGCTCCTCTCACCTCCACGCAGCAACTGAGGTGAGTAGCGCGATTAGCTGAGCTGTCACTGAGGTTACCCGCGGCCACCGCTGCATCCACCGCTGGATCCAGTGACAGCGGGTAACCTCAGTGACAGCTCAGCTGATCGCGCGGCTGTCTTCATTTGCTGTGTGGAGGTGACCGGAGCGGCTGTGTCTGCTGCAGCTCCGGTCACCTCCATGCAGCAGCGCTGGATGCGACGCTGGACCATCCTGGAGTACGCCGGACATGGAGGGCTTTTTGGGGCTGATTAAAGTGGTTAACCAGGGTATATGTGTGTGTTTTTTATTTCTAATAAAGGATTTTTTCGGGCGTGTGTGTGTTTATTTACTGTAATTTACAGATTAATCATGGAAGGTGTCTCATAGACGCCTGACATGATTAATCTAGGACTTATTGGCAGCTATGGGCTGCCAATAACTCCTTATTACCCCGATTTGCCAACGCACCAGGGCAAATCGGGAAGAGCCGGGTACAGTCCCAGAACTGTCGCATCTAATGTATGCGGCAATTCTGGGCGGCTGCTGACTGATATTGTTAGGCTGGGGGGCTCCCCATAACGTGGAGCTCCCCATCCTGAGAATACCAGCCTGCAGCCGTATGGCTTTATCTGGCTGGTTTTAAAATTGGAGGGGGCCGCACGCCGTTTTTTTAAATTATTTAATTATTTATTTCACTGCACAGTATAGACACGCCCACCGGCTGCTGTGATTGGGTGCAGTGGGACACCTGTCACTCAGCGTGGGGGCGTGTCTCACTGTAACCAATCATAGGCGCCGGTGGGCGGGGAAAGCAGGGAATACGAGATTGTTTAATGGGCGGCTGGCTTTTTCAAAATAGTAAAAGCCGCCGGAGCAGTGTGAATGCCGTGCAGAGCCGGGCCGGGGATTGGAGATCGGTGAGTATGAGAGAGGGGGTAAGAGGGATAGACTGACATGGACAGAGAGAGAGGGACAGAGATAGTGATGGACTGACAGAGATTAGTGAATGACAGACATTGTGAGGCGCTTCAGAACGCAGCTTTTCAGCTGCGCTGTGAAGCGGACCTTTTTTAAGCTGCGGTGCAGAGCGCACACCTGCGCACATAGCCTCAGACATCAAAATCGTATGAGGGATGTCACACGTTTCAATTGACTAGGTTCATACAACAAAACGTCCAATGTATGAGGAATAAACGACGTGTATGCGATCACCGTATTTTCGTTCAATCTTGATCGCACGTAGGTGTCACACGTAAATACGTCACGAACGATGCAGGATGTGCGTCACTTACAACTTGACCCCGACGACGGATTGAAAGATTTATTGAAGCGTGTAAAGCAGGCATTAGATCGCAAAGTCTGACAGGACAATTTAAATGGCCACAGCGGGGATTACGCTAACTGCCGCTATCGGTGGCCCCGTGACGCGATCACAGGGCGCCATGATGTTGCCATGGTAGCACAGGGTCAGCTGATGACCCATAAAGCTTCCATGACTCACTTTTTGTGAGAGCTGACAGAGCGCCGGCACTCACACAAACAGTGCATTTCTGCTGATTATAGTGATGCTGCAGCATCGCTCGGATCAGCACAAGCAATCGGAGTATACAGGCATAAAGTCCCCTAGGGGGACTAGTAAAAGCAATATAAAATGTCAAAAAAAGTTTTAAAAAATATGAAAAAGTAAAAAAAACGTAAACTTCAAATTACCCCCTTTTGCTCCATTAAAAATACAACAAAACCCCCACATATATCACCAAGTTCAGAAAAGTCTGATCTATCATATAAAATTAATTAATCTGATTGGTACATCGTGCAGCGAAAAAAAAATTCCAAACAACAAAATTAAGTTTTTTGGTCGCTACAATGTTGCATTAAAATGCAATAACAGGCGATCAAAATATAACATCTACTCAAAACTGGTAGAATTAAAAACATTAACTCAAGTCGTACAAAATAAGCTATCACTGAGCCCCAGATCCCAAAAATGATAATGCTACTGGTCTCGTAAAATGGCGACAAAAGCGCAATTCTTTTTTTGGGACAAACTTCAGAATTTCTTTTCACCCCTCAGATAAAAGTAAAAGTATGTACCATATGGTAAAACTAATGGTTTAATTCAAAAGTACTTGTCCTGCAAAAAACAAGCCCCTCATATAGCAATAAAGACAGAAAAATAAAAAAGTTATGACTTTTGGAAGAGTGATAGGAAAAAATGAAAACAAAAATGAAAATTTGCCGGGGTGAAGTGGTTAATCGGAACTCATAAAAGTATATATATATATATATATATATATATATATATATATATATATATATAATTGCCTTGTCTTGCTCCAAAATGAAGTCATTACAGTGACAACCGTCGCATTGGCCGCTCGCCTCAGCCCCCCGCAAACATTGGCCGCTCAGCTCAGCCCTGCCCCCCGCACACGTTTGCCGCTCGGCTCAGCCCCGCCCCCGCACACATTGGCCGCTCGGCTCAGCCCCGCCCCTGCACACATTAGCCACTCGCCTCAGCCGGTTCTGTCCGGTTCGGGCGAACCGGTTGTTAAAATAACAGCCGGTTCGCCACACCGGCAACAATCAGCGTCGACGATCCACTTTCCTGTATTCATTTGTATCGGCGTCTTTATGACGCCGATACAAATGAACCCCGTACCTCCGTGCACGCCGCACTTCCGTGTTCAGTGGAGCCAGTTTGCTCTCTGACCAGGCGTCTGGCTGCGTGATGATGCTGCAGAGGTCACGGCAGCGTGGTGAGATTACCTCACCATACTGCTGCCTGTCAGCGTCAGTGTGTAGAGTGCCGTGGAGGAGGACGGAGAAGAGGCCGCTAGCACTTGGAGCAGGTAAGTGCTCTGTGAGCCGAAGATACAACTCTGCAGGGGAGAGGAGGCCACATGGAGCCTGCAGGGGAGAGGAGGCCACATGAACGTTGCAGGGGAGAGGAGGCCACATGAACGTTGCAGGGGAGAGGAGGCCACATGGAGCCTGAAGGGGAGAGGAGGCCACATGGAGCCTGCAGGGGAGAGGAGGCCACATGGAGCCTGCAGGGGAGAGGAGGCCACATGGAGCCTGCAGGGCAGGAGGAGGCCACATGGAGCCTGCAGGGCAGGAGGAGGCCACATGGAGCCTGCAGGGCAGGGAGAGGCCACATGGAGCCTGCATGGCAGCAGGAGGCCACATGGAGCCTACAGAGCAGGATAAAGCCACATGGAGCCTGCAGGGGAGAGGAGGCCACATGGAGCCTGCAGGGGAGAGGAGGCCACATGGAGCCTGCAGGGGAGAGGAGGCCACATGGAGCATGCAGGGGAGAGAAGGCCACACGGAGCCTGCAGGGGAGAGGAGGCCACATGGAGCCTGCAGGGGAGAGGAGGCCACATGGAGCCTGCAGGGGAGAGGAGGCCACATGGAGCCTGCAGGGGAGAGGAGGCTACATGGAACCTGCAGGGGAGAGGAGGCCACATGGAGTCTGCAGGGGAGAGGAAGCCATATGGAGCCTGCAGGGGAGAAGAGGCCACATGGAGCCTGTAGGGGAGAGGAGGCCACATGGAGCCTGTAGGGGAGAGGAGGTGCCACATGGAGCCTGCAGGGAAGAGTAAGCCACATGGAGTCCCCAAGCACACATTGGCAGCTCAGCTCAGCCCCCCGCACACATTGGCCGTTCGGCTCAGCCCCCCGCACACATTGGCAGCTCGGCTCAGCCCCTCGCATACATTGGGCACCTATACACCTCCCCCCAGGACTACTCCACCTATTAGACACCTCCCCCCAGGGCTACTCCTCCTATTATACTCCTCTCTCCCCAGGACTACTCCTCTTATTATACGCCTCTCCCCCTAGGACTACTCCTATTATACTCCTCTCCCCCAGGACTACTCCTCTTATTATACTCCTCTCTCCCCAGGACTACTCCTCCTATTATACTCTTCTCTCCCCCAGGACTACTCCTCCTATTATACTCCTCTCCCCCCAGGACTACTCCCCCTATTATACTCCTCTCCCCCCATGACTACTCTTCCTATTATACTCCTCTCCCCCAGGACTACTCCTCCTATTATACTCCTCTCTCCCTAGGACTACTCCTCCTATTATACTCCCCCCAGGACTACTCCTCCTATTATACTCCTCTCCCCCCAGGACTACTCTTCCTATTATACTCCTCTCCCCCCAGAACTACTCCTCCTATTATACTCCTCTTCCCCCAGGACTACTCCTCCTATTATACTCCTCTCCCCCCAGAACTACTCCTCCTATTATACTCCTCTCCCCCCAGGACTACTCCTCCTATTATTATACTCCTCTCTTCCCAGGACTACTTCTACTATTATACTCCTCTTCCCCCAGGACTACCACTCCTATTATACTCCTCTCCCCCCAGGACTACTCCTCCTATTATACTCCTCTCTCTCCACGACTACTCCTCCTATTATACTCCTCTCTCCCCAGGACTACTCCTCCTATTATACTCCTCTCCCCACCAGGACTACTCCTCCTATTATACTCCTCTCTCCCCAGGACTACTCCTCCTATTATACTCCTCTCCCCACCAGGACTACTCCTCCTATTATACTCCTCTCTCCCCAGGACTGCTCCTCCTATTATTCTCCTCCTATTATAGTACTCCTATTATACTCCTCTCTGAGGGGTGCGCAGCATGGGGGATGGAGCACGATGGGGGGTGCGTAGCATGGTGGATGGAGCATGATGGGGGTGCACACCTCCCTCCAAAACACACACACACACCGCCACACACGCACCGCACAACACACCACACACACACTGGGAACCACAAACACCGCCCTACACAGACACCCACACACACCGACAATGCCGCACACACACACAACACCCAACACATAAAACACCACGCACACACAAACTCCGCGGCACACACAGACAAATATACAAACACACTAGGCAACACACACACACTGCACAAAACATACTGCACCCCAAAACACACACACGCACCCCACACACACCCACACACAAACCGCGCAACACACACAGCACCACACACACACACAACACTGCAGACACACAGCGATCCACAAACAACACAACGCAACACACAAACAACACCACTCTCACACACCCCCACACCCAGACAACACCCAGAACATTTACAGCGCCCTACACAAACACTTGGCAACTACACACAACACCATATATATATATATATATATATATATATATAAAACAAAAATCATACATTAAATACACAATAAATTCTAGCATAACCGATGCGTTAGAATCGGGACACCATCTAGTATATATATATATATATATATATATATATCGCCCAACGACGCCAGTTCAAAACATTAACCATGACATACAAAGCAATGCACAACCTGTCTCCTCCCTACATCTGTGGCCTAGTCTCCCGGTACCTACCTGCACGCAACCTCAGATCCTCACAAGATCTCCTTCTCTGCTCCTCTCTTATCTCCTCTTCCCACAATCGCGTACAAGATTTCTCCCGTGCATCCCCCATACTCTGGAACGCTCTACCTCAGCACATCAGACTCTCCACTACCATGGAAAGCTTCAAGAGGAACCTCAAGACCCACCTCTTCCAACAAGCCTACAACCTACAATAGCCCTCAGTCCAGTACACCACTGCGCAACCAGCTCTGTCCTCACCTATTGTACCATCACCCATTCCCTGTAGACTGTGAGCCCTCGTGGGCAGGGTCCTCTATCCTCCTATACCAGTCTGTCTTGTACTGTTAATGATTGTTGTACATATACCCTCTCTCACTTGTAAAGCGCCATGGAATAAATGGCGCTATAATAATAAATAATAATAATAATAATATATATATATATATATATATATATATATATATATATATATATATATATATATGAGAAATATACATTCCATTGGAAAAACGCAAAACAAGGTAAACCTGGTGGACAAGCCACATGAGGTTTTCAGCAGCTCAAAATACATGGGAAAAGAGGAAGAACCAGAGCAAGAATTACTCTTTTGTATTCAAAGTGCAAAGTGCAATACATGAGACATTAATGTAAAATGAAAAGAGGGGGTGAGGAACATGGGTACAAGACAGATCAACATTAGCCGGGTATGAACTAACAGGCAAAAAATGTTCGATATTAGTAAACCCCTAATCACCTGGGATAAATAGGAGGAGTCAGTATACTAAGTAAGATCAAATGAAACCGGGTAACCCCGAAGGGTTAAAACACTGAGGACCAGTCCTTTTGGTGGGTCAGAATCATTTGACAAGAAATGTGATTAGCAGTCAGGAAACAACCAAGATTGCAGTAAGGATTAAATCACATGAGACTAGTACAGAATCCCACAAGAGAGAGAGTGCTCCTGACTGGGTAATCAAAAAGACTAAGCCAAAAAAATACCACTTGAAGTAGGTGGTGTGTATGGTGTATAAGATGTCAGCATAGCAGGCCCCCAGGATGGATTAGAATAGCAACCCAAATCACGGATAGTAGATGGAAAATCCGTTAACCAGGACACACATGAGTTTATAAAGAGGGGTAATGCAAATATGATGTCAATGAGCCCCTGGTCACCTGGGAAAAAAGGGAGTCTAAGATGCTGAGAAGGGTCAAATAAAGCTAAGTAACCCAAGGGGTTAAGACACAAAGGACAGGTCCTTATGTTGGGTCAAAGTCATTGGCAAGAAGTATGACTGACAGTCAGGAAGCATCCTGGGATGTACAGTAAATACAGTAGCATTAAAGGAGTTGTCCGACATTAGCTTAACAAAAATTTTTGAGTTTATCTGTGCTGTATTGTCATATAAATCACACCTACATTGTTATTTTCTGTTTTCTAACTTTTGTTCCTCTTGAATTATACCTTTATTCTCTGCAGCTTCTTGTTTACATTCAGATCCAGCAAACATGATAACTTCCTGTGCAAAACCTCAGTCAGAGCTGTCACCGCCCAGCCTCAGTGTCCAGCCCCTCCCCAGTGTCCAGCCTCGCCCCCTGCCCGCCCCCTGCACACACAGTCCCTGTCAGTATATTCTGCCCCAGCACCTGACCTGGTATTGTGGGGCCCCGAGGTTTGGTGTCGGTGCAGCGGTGCATTACCTTCAGGGACTCCACGCGGCTGGATCTTGTCACAGGTAGGAAATCCTCTATTTTGATTGTCGTGACGCCACTCTCAGAATTGCGGTCAGTGGGGACCGCCACTGCAGGTTAGGGGTGCCTGGGGCTGATAGTAGGTGCAGTCAGTTGTAATAGCCTCCTGAGAGTGAGGCATGCCCCAGGGTCCCGTGTAGGGGTGTGGAACTACAAGTCGCAGAATAACTCACACGCACAAGCAGGATGTCTTTCAGGGATTTTACTCACTGATGGTGGCAGGGTGAGTAACCCGGGCGTAGCTGGGATGAACCAGGCTGGAACCAGGTGTCCTTCAGGCTGACTGATGAGGGTGGCTACCAACTCGCCTTCCTTAGCCCGTTGTGTTTTGGGGTAACCCCTGCTTGAAGCCCTGCTGGGGTCGCCCAGGGAAGTTGCTGGTGCCTCTCTCCCCTTCTTTTTGGCCCGTTTGCTTGTAGCCTGGACCAGGTCACTCCGGCTGCTTGCCTCCTGTGAGCTATGGGCCCTAACTTTGGCTACGTGGCTGCGGACTCTGTGGTGTTGTCTTGGGGGTGTAAAGTGCCCCCTCATGCAGGTTTGGCAAAGGAAAGGTGAATCTATCCCTGCACTGGGACCTGCTACCCGTTTGGGCCTGGTATCTCCCTGACAGTCTCCTTACTTTCCACTCCGTTGCTCTCTCTTTAGCCGTGTGTGGATTTCGGGCAGCACTACCAGGTGACCGTTCTCCCCCGTCGGTAGTCACTGCGCGTACGTTGTCAGAATTGTGTAGAGCTACAGGGTCTGCTTCTGCCCTCCCTGAACTTCACCACTCAACTGTCCTCGGCTCACTCTTCCCTCCTCTCCTGTTCTTGCCTACGTCACCTAGCAACCAGGCTCTCTACCACACCCCTCGAGTGGAGATGGAGGCTTCGCCCCCTCCTGGGATCCCCAGGGGTCCTCTCAAAGGTAAATGTGTGAGACCTGATCACTATGCGCCTGTGTAGTCACACCTCGGTCAGCCTTCTGGATTACCTGTTTTGTACTGTCCCCAGCATGGGTGCAGTACTCAGTGGTGCCTGACCAGGTCAGGGGCGCCACATTATCACTACAGCATTGCAAATAACAGCCTCACATCGGGGTCTGCACCGCACACATATGTCTCTGCACACGCACACACATGGCTCTGCACCGTACACATGGCTCTGCACACGCATGGCTCTGCACCGTACACATGGCTCTGCACCGTACACATGGCTCTGCACCGTACACATGGCTCTGCACACGCATGGCTCTGCACCGTACACATGGCTCTGCACCGTACACATGGCTCTGCACACGCATGGCTCTGCACCGTACACATGGCTCTGCACCGTACACATGGCTCTGCACCGTACACATGGCTCTGCACATGCATGGCTCTGCACCGTACACATGGCTCTGCACCGTACACATGGCTCTGCACCGTACACATGGCTCTGCACCGTACACATGGCTCTGCACATGCATGGCTCTGCACCGTACACATGGCTCTGCACCGTACACATGGCTCTGCACCGTACACACATGGCTCTGCACCGTACACATGGCTCTGCACCGTACACACATGGCTCTGCACCGTACACATGGCTCTGCACCGTACACATGGCTCTGCACATGCATGGCTCTGCACCGTACACATGGCTCTGCACCGTACACATGGCTCTGCACCGTACACACATGGCTCTGCACCGTACACATGGCTCTGCACCGTACACACATGGCTCTGCACCGTACACATGGCTCTGCACCGTACACATGGCTCTGCACATGCATGGCTCTGCACCGTACACATGGCTCTGCACCGTACACACATGGCTCTGCACCGTACACATGGCTCTGCACACGCATGGCTCTGCACTGTACACGCACACACATGGCTCTGCACACGCACACACATGGCTCTGCAACCCCCCCATCCCCATCGGGAACACATGTGGAGTACATACTCACCCGTCCTCGGTCCCCGCCGCTCCTGCACGTTCGTCCGCTGTCTGTGCTCTCTTCAGCACAGTAGTGACGTCACCGCTGTGCTGCAGAGCGCACAGACAGCGGGAGGGACAGTGACTTCTCATCAGCACATTCAAATGTACCGGCATCGGTGATCTGTGATGCCGGTACATTTGAATGTGCGATCCTGGGCAGGGGGCCCGGTGCTGGAGCTGACACTACGGCAGCTGCCGCCAGGCCCCGCCCCCAAATCACGGACCCCACAGCAGTGCAGGGGGAGGTTACTGGAGGTGCAGGGGAATGTGTGGGAGGGTGCAGGGAAGGGGGGCGGTGACTCCTCGCACTGTAGTCGCCCAGCAGGGAGGTGACATGCTGCTCCACATTTGCATGTCAACATGGCTCTGCCCATGTAGACGTGCAAAGACCGGAAGCAGCAAAATCGCGGCAGGAGCGGTCACATGACCGCTCTGAGCCGGGGGAGAGGGGGCTGACAGCGGGGCAGGTAAGTGGTCTCTATCTACTTACCTGCCCCAATGTAGCCCAATAGGGAAATAAAAAAAAAAAGTCAAAGAAGCCGGATAACCCCTTTAAATTACGTAAGACTAGTAAGAAAACCCTACAAAACAGGAATGCTCCCGACTGAATAATCAAAGGACTAGGCCAATGAGTACCTTTGATTTGTATGGTGTATATGACATATAGAATATCGATAAAACAGACCCCCAGGGTAGGTAAAGTTTTTAACCCAAATCAAACATAGTGAAATGGAAAGTCCATTTGACAAAATGCAGAGGGGATTGGGATGGAGGATAGAGCAAAACCAGGACAAATTATCCCGAAGGGAATGAAATAGGGGTAAGGCAAAGTGCCCGATTAGAGGAACATGATCTTCACTCCTTACCTTCCCCCATGATGAAGCGGAAAGCGATGCGCTAACAGCCGCAAAACGTGCGTCGGGCCCCCTGCCACTGGACTCAGGTAATATGTTCCTCTAATCGGGCACTTTGCCTTACCCCTATTTCATTGCCTTCGGGATAATTTGTCCTGGTTTTGCTCTAGCCTCCATCCCAATCCCCTCTGCATTTTGTCAAATGGACTTTCCATTTCACTATGTTTGATTTGGGTTAAAAACTTTACCTACCCTGGGGGTCTGTTTTATCGATATTCTATATGTCATATACACCATACAAATCAAAGGTACTCATTGGCCTAGTCCTTTGATTATTCAGTCGGGAGCATTCCTGTTTTGTAGGGTTTTCTTACTAGTCTTACGTAATTTAATGCTACTGTATTTACTGTACATCCCAGGATGCTTCCTGACTGTCAGTCATACTTCTTGCCAATGACTTTGACCCAACATAAGGACCTGTCCTTTGTGTCTTAACCCCTTGGGTTACTTAGCTTTATTTGACCCTTCTCAGCATCTTAGACTCCCTTTTTTCCCAGGTGACCAGGGGCTCATTGACATCATATTTGCATTACCCCTCTTTATAAACTCATGTGTGTCCTGGTTAACGGATTTTCCATCTACTATCCGTGATTTGGGTTGCTATTCTAATCCATCCTGGGGGCCTGCTATGCTGACATCTTATACACCATACACACCACCTACTTCAAGTGGTATTTTTTTGGCTTAGTCTTTTTGATTACCCAGTCAGGAGCACTCTCTCTCTTGTGGGATTCTGTACTAGTCTCACGTGATTTAATCCTTACTGCAATCTTGGTTGTTTCCTGACTGCTAATCACATTTCTTGTCAAATGATTCTGACCCACCAAAAGGACTGGTACTCGGTGTTTTAACCCTTCGGGGTTACCCGGTTTCATTTGATCTTACTTAGTATACTGACTCCTCCTATTTATCCCAGGTGATTAGGGGTTTACTAATATCGAACATTTTTTGCCTGTTAGTTCATACCCGGCTAATGTTGATCTGTCTTGTACCCATGTTCCTCACCCCCTCTTTTCATTTTACATTAATGTCTCATGTATTGCACTGTGCACTTTGAATACAAAAATAAAAAAACTTTTGTAATAGTTGATTCAGCCTCTTGCTCTGGTTCTTCCTCTTTTCCCATATATATATATATATATATATTTTGTTTTCTCTGTGAACCCATGTAACTGGATTGTTATGGTGATGTTGAAGGAGTTGTCTATTAGTAGGATAACCCCTTCTGATTCCACATGTTTACCCTAGCTAAAATAGTCTTTACTCACCTCCCATACCACTGCCCCTTCAGTGGTGTCGGGGCTCACGTGACACTGTGATATCAAGCTGTGATGTCAAAGGCATACTGATTGTAAAGCCTGTTAAAAAGTTATAGCTTCTTCATTTAACAATCCTGATGCTACTGCCCAAATAGGGATAATTTTTGGACCACTGTTGTCTAAAAACCTTAATTTCTGTTCATTCCCTGTGTACAAACTTTGGCATCAGAGTCAATTTTTGTACAGCCTATTCATTATCATATGTTACCATCTGTTTACTCAGCTTATTATTTAAGAAGATCCATTCATTGCAATTAACTTGTTTTAAAAAGAATTCAACGAAGGTGATGAATTTGAATTTCAAAAGATTCTCTCTTCTACTAACTAGATATGTGACGCCCTGGGCAAGCCAGGGGTCACAGGTCATGACACCACCACACCCTACACCCCGGATAGGTACACCAAAGCTACACAAAAATCCTTGTTGCCTTCCTCCAGGGGCTGATGTTCACACCAGGGGGTGGGCCAGGTGGTTGGCTCCGCCCACCGAGGAGTACACAGCCCTGGAGGCGGGGAAGCCAGGAGATGAAGTTAGAGTTTAGAGAGATGAGTTAAGCTAGGGAAGTGAAGGAGTGAAGAGATCAGTTTGGAGTTCAAAGTGAGAGGAAGGAGAAGGAGGACAGTGAGAGTAGTGACAGTAAAAGTGACAGTTGAGAAAGCCTGAAGTTGGTCCGGGTGTGTGCCCCGGATTGAGAACAGCAAGGTTAGCAGACGGCGGTGACCGTCTGCAGGAGAGGCTGCTTGGAGGTTGCCGAAAGGACCGTGGACGGGTGGTGGCCCGGTGGTACCGGAGCGGTATACGAAGAGAAGCCAGCACCATTGGCAGGGGCCTTTCGGATCCTGGCAAGGCTAGGAGTCGCCGTGAATTTGCCAAATCCGTCAGTGAAGGGGACCTCTGGGTCTCCCAACAACCAAGTCCCGATTGAAGGCAACAGTCCAACCGTTAGAGAGAGACACCGCCACCGCCAAGGCACCAGTTTCTCAGGGCCAGCGCCTGCGGGCAAAGAGGGGCTCCTCCGGCACATATCCAAGCCGGGGAGCGGGTTACCGGTGGGAACCCATCGCTACCAACATAGACTTAGGTGCAGGAAAAGGGACCGTCACCGTCAACTACTGGGGAAAAGCAACAGCAGCCGTCCGTGGGAACCGTCTTTCCAGCTGTGTGTTCTACCGAGAACTGTGTCACCGTCTCAGGCTGAGTGAGTACCACAGTGCCGTGAGGCACAGCGCTGCCCTCGCGTCCCTGCACCCCACCAAGCCCTGCACCGGCCCTGCCATCCAGCATCCCCCACCTCATCACTGGGCCCCGGGACAACCACCCCCTACCCACGGAGGGGAGAACCAACAACTTTGCTGCTCCCTGTCACCACTCCCGGGATCCCCATACAGAGCAGCGGTGGTGTCCATACAATCACCACAACCGTGGGTGGCGTCACGGACAATAAACTATCCCAAAAACCAATCCCCTTTCACTCACGGGCGAGGAGCGCCGCTCGAGTCCCCGGGATCCGGCCCATCGCTCGAGCCACCGAGCAGCAGCAGGCCGCAGCAGCAGCGGCAGCCGGACCCGAGCAATGGGAGAGCGCAGCGTCCCCTCCTCCGCCTGCGACAACTTGGCGTCATGAACAGGATCTTACCGCTCTGCCGTTGGGTAGAGGTGCGCCTTGTGACCGCCGGAGGTGTCCGGCCGGAAAATTTCAGAAGCCGCCATCTTTGGCGCGATAAGTTCCCGCTCGAGTGTCTTCTCGAGTAGCGGAGGCGCGAAGGCCAAAACCCCGCCCCGATAGAGGAGGGGCCGGAAAGAGGCTAAGGGGGACGGAAACAAGATGTCTGCGCCCGACGGAGCCGCTGGAGGAGCGGTGGTCGCAGCCGCAGTGGCACCCGTGGATGGGAATGGGCCTGCCCAGGTCCCGGCCGTGCTGGCAGGAGGTGCCGCGGCCTCCGCTCTCGCTCAGGTGATGCCGTTCTCCTTGTCCTATGTGCCCGGAGCTACCTGGCTACCGCAGTATGACGGGAAACCTGATGCTTTACAGGTCTTCCGGAAAAAGCTTAATCCGCTGCTAGAACTGTACCCCCTGACTGATAAGCAACGTGCAGCGGTAGTGCTGGGCCAGCTAACCGGCGCGGCTGAGCAGGAGGTGGAGACCTGGGCCGAGGGGGACCGGTTCTCTGTAGCCACCATCTTTGAGAAGCTACAGACTGCCTTTGAGACCCATACCGAAGCTGAGCTGAGGATGCAGTTTTACCAGTGCCGGCAACGGTCTGTGGATAGCATTCGGGACTATGCTTTACGTCTGCAAACCGCCCTCCGCACACTAAAGCGGGTGGACACTATCAATGAGGCGGACAGCAACAAGATGTTAGTAGAGCAATTTGTGCAGGGGATGAGGTCCCCTGAGGATCGCAAACAACTCCGGCTGTGGGCCCTGGAACACCCTGATGTGGACTTTGCTGTGTTAAAGGAACGGGCCATTAAAGCACTGCAACCCCCAGCTTCAGAAATCTTGGAGCCAGCCCCGTGGCCCATTGAGATGGCCCCCGTTGTGGTGGCCCCCGCCCTGCCAACCTCTCCAATACCTACAGCCCCAAGCAGCACGATGGAAGAACTGGCAGCCCAGGTCCGCCGCATGGACGGAGACCTCGCCAAGATCCTCGCTGCACTCCAACCTGTGACCAGATCCCAGCCTCCAGCAAAGATACAGCTTGCCGACAGCCCTGAGGATGTGTTGGCCCTACTGCAGCAGCTGGCCGCCACGGCAGCGGGGAGCCGACAGAGAGCTGTGCAGCGTGAGATCCGGGCCTCGATGTACCGCCAGCATGTAAACTCAACAGGAGGAGAGATTGGTGGAGTGAGAGTGATGGATGCTGCACCGTTGATTGTACCCCCTAGGAGTGAGATGATGATTTGGTGTAGAGCAGCAGTGGGGCCTCAGGGGCGTGACTACCCGGCCATGATAGAGCCCATGCCCTCCGAGCACTGGCCCACCGTAATGGCCGCCCGAGGGGTGGTAGATGTAAAGAAGGGGAGAGTGCCCGTGAGGGTGCTGAACTGTGGGGAGGAAGAAGTCAGGCTCCCCCGGTATGCCACCCTTGCCAAGTTGCTCACCCTGGATCCCCACACCATCCACGAGGCAGCTCCCCCAGTTTCCCCACCTACTACCAGCACTCGCCCGCCCCAAGGGGAGTTAACTGAGTGGCACCAACAGCTACACGTGGGCACTGACAATACCCCTTCACATCACAAAGAAGGGGTATACAGGGTGGTGCGGGAGTATGAGCAAGTTGTCAGCAAACATCCATTAGACTTTTGGCAGATCAAAGGGGTCCAACACCACATCCCCACCGGTGAGCACCCCCCTATCAAAGAGAGGTACAGGCCTATTCCCCCTGCGCATTACCAATGTGCCAAAGATATGTTGAGGAACATGAAAGAGGCAGGGGTTATTCGGGACAGCTGTAGTCCCTGGGCCGCCCCGTTGGTACTGGTCAAGAAGGATGGCACCATGCGGATGTGTGTGGACTACCGGAAGATTAACCAGATAACGCATAAAGAAGCTTATCCACTGCCCCGTATCGAAGAGTCTTTGGCCGCACTGAGAACTGCAAATTACTTCTCTACCCTTGACCTCACCAGTGGGTACTGGCAAGTGGCAGTGGCACCGGAGGACCGGGAGAAAACCGCCTTCACCACCCCAATGGGGCTCTGTGAATTCAATAGTATGCCGTTCGGGCTGTGCAACGCCCCTGGATCCTTCCAACGGCTGATGGAGTGCTGTCTGGGACATCTAAACTTCGAGACCGTCCTGTTATACTTGGATGATGTGATTGTGTACTCCCAGACGTATGAAGCCCATCTGGAGCACCTGGCCGAGGTGTTCGCGTCCCTTGCTAAATACGGGATGAAGTTGAAGCCCTCTAAGTGTCACCTGCTGAAACCCAGAGTGCAGTACCTGGGGCATGTAGTGAGTGCAGAAGGTGTCGCCCCCGACCCTGAGAAGATCACTGCCATCCAAGGCTGGCCCAGACCAACCACAGTGAGGGAAGTAAGGCAGTTTCTGGGTCTGGTGGGGTACTACCGACGCTTTATCAAGGGGTACACGAAGATGGCTGCCCCCATGCAAGATCTCCTCGTGGGGCAGACCAAAGGTGGTAGACCCATCGGAGCCCCACTGGTGTGGGAAGAAAGGCATGAGGAATCCTTCCGCCAGCTGAAAGCGGCCTTGACCGGAGAAGAGGTCCTAGCGTACCCTGACTACGGCTGCCCATTCATCCTCTACACAGACGCCAGCAATGTGGGATTGGGGGCAGTCCTGTCCCAGGTCCAGGACGGGAAGGAAAAAGTGATTGCTTATGCTAGCCGAAAGCTCCGGCCAACTGAAAGGAACCCTGAGAACTACAGCTCCTTCAAGCTCGAGCTCCTGGCACTGGTATGGGCTATCACCGAGCGGTTCCGCCACTACTTGGCCGCAGCAAAATTCATCACTTTCACGGATAACAATCCGTTGACTCACCTGGACACGGCCAAGTTGGGCGCGTTGGAGCAGCGGTGGGTGGCCAGGCTAGCCAACTATGACTTCACAATCAAATACAGGGCTGGTCGTGTCAACATCAATGCTGATGCACTCTCTCGGATGCCCCACTTGTCAGAAGAAGGGTGCGAGGATGACGACCTCGAAGAGATCGAGTTGCCTGCATTTCACCAGCCACCAACTGAGAAGGTACATGTCCACCAACAACGGGTGAACCTGGATCCACTGCCCAGTCGGGAGTGGCAGGAAGCTCAAAACCAGGTGCCCCCTGTCCACCTAGTCAAGACCCTGGTGGAACGAGGCGCTGTTGGGATAGACCCTGCCGCCCCAGCTGAAGCCCAACGCTTGTGGAAGGAACGGAACCGGCTGTATCTACATCAAGGGAAGTTGTACCGTGAGCTGATCAACCCGAAGACTCATGAGAAAATCCGCCAGTTGGTTATTCCCCAAGCTGATGTGCCCACTGTTCTGCAGGCATACCATGATGGTGCCGGACACTTCGGATGGAAGAAGCTGGAGATGCTGTTGAGAGAGCGGTTCTATTGGAGTAAGATGCGGGAGTCTGTAGAGGCCTGGTGCCGAAAATGCGGTCCTTGCACGCTAAGGAGGAAGGACAAGGCCAGCCAGAAGGCGCCCCTACACCCGATCATTACACATCAGCCGCTGGAGCTGGTCGCCCTGGACCATGTCAAGCTCACCCCCAGCCGAAGTGGGTACGCCTACGCGTTGACCATAGTAGACCACTATTCGAGGTTCATGGTGGTTGTCCCAGTCAAGGACCTAACTGGTCGTACTGCTGCTAGAGCGTTCCAGGCGTATTTCTGCCGACCACATGGATACCCAGGGAAAGTGCTTACCGACCAAGGTCCGGCTTTTGAAGCAGAGGTGTTCCATGAGTTCTGCCAGTTGTACGGCTGCAAGAAGATCTGGACCACCCCTTACCATGCCCAGACCAACGGCATGTGTGAGAAGATGAACCATTTGGTCCTGGGACTCCTCAAGACGTTACCGCTGGAAGAGCGGAACCTGTGGCCAGAGAAGCTACCCGACTTGGTCGATATGTACAACAATATCCCTTCCAGTTCGACGAAGTGCACCCCAGCATACCTGATGAGGGCTCGGCCCGGCCGGCTACCGGTGGATCTGGACATGGGATTGGAGGCCCCAGAAACACTCCCTTCGACAGCTGAATGGGAAACCCGGCGGAGGGTACAATACCGGCAGATTCAAGACTATGTAGAGAAGAACTTGAGTCGGAGTCGGGAACTGCAGGAGCAGCGCTTCAATCAAAAGGCGTCTGCTGGCCCTTTTCAGCCGGGAGATGTCGTACTGAAGAGGAAGAGGAGAGCCCACAAGCTGGATGATCAATGGGAACAGACCCCATACGTCATACAGCCCACAGGATGGGAAGATGGGAAGGCCTACCAAATCAGTCGTGACCAAGGGGGCACTTTGGCCACAGTTTCTCGGGACCATCTGAAAAGGTGCCCACCAGCATTGAGGGCAACGGCTGAATTACCGGTTCCTCCACCAGCAGAGAAGGCAAAAGAGGTGATCCACACTGTGATGGGTGACTTCCCAGCAGACTGGCCTACACAGAACGGCGCGGTGATTCTTCCAGTGATACTGTTCCCACAACCCGTGGATGAAAGAGTGATGGAGGCGGTCAACCGTGAGTCAGTGCCAGTGCCCAGGGATGAACCTGTACCCAGCTCCCCTATGCCTCCGCCTGCCCCACACGATAGCAGGGAGGAGGAATTGATTGTTCCCTCTGCCCCACTACCTAGCCCCACTTACACCGGACCCCGGAGGTCCACCCGTCCCAACCTAGGTAGACCCCCACTTAGGTACAGGGAAACCGTCCTTTAAAAGGGGGGAGGAAGTCTGTGTGTTTAAAAGTGTTGAAAGATAAAAATGAAAATTATTACCGAACAGTAACCTGATTAACCGTGATGTGAAACCGGCCGTTGCCGGCATTGTTGTCCCCGTGGGGACCCTTCAAAAAGTTGCATAGGGAACTCTCTATGGACAAGCCCGTGAACTTGCAGGGCAACCACAAACATTAGTGGCTTGTAAATAAATATGTTTGTTGCAGCTACCGTTACCGCCTCCGGAGAGGCAGGTTGGAGGGAGGGCCCGCAGTGGAGCAGGCTGGGGCCCAGCCACCACAGGAACCAGTGGCTACCCTCTGGAGGGGAAGGACAGATCCAGCTCGGGTAACTTGGTGCAGGACTGGGGTCAAGGGGTGCTGCCTGGGTTTTAGGTGCAGCATCAGGGCCAGGTTACTTGGGTGGGAGAGAGCGGCAGCCGCAACCGTTTTAATGTTCCGTAACGTTTAAGAAAAGTGCCTCCCGTTGTGGGATGATGTTATTTTATTTGTATTATGTTTTTATCTTTTTTCAGAAAAATAAAACCGATGTTGGACGGGCAGCCCGCGGACGGTCTGCATTTTGCTAAGGGGGAATGTGACGCCCTGGGCAAGCCAGGGGTCACAGGTCATGACACCACCACACCCTACACCCCGAATAGGTACACCAAAGCTACACAAAAATCCTTGTTGCCTTCCTCCAGGGGCTGATGTTCACACCAGGGGGTGGGCCAGGCGGTTGGCTCTGCCCACCTAGGAGTACACAGCCCTGGAGGCGGGGAAGCCAGGAGATGAAGTTAGAGTTTAGAGAGATGAGTTAAGCTAGGGAAGTGAAGGAGTGAAGAGATCAGTTTGGAGTTCAAAGTGAGAGGAAGGAGAAGGAGGACAGTGAGAGTAGTGACAGTAAAAGTGACAGTTGAGAAAGCCTGAAGTTGGTCCGGGTGTGTGCCCCAGACTGAGAACAGCAAGGTTAGCAGACGGCGGTGACCGTCTGCAGGAGAGGCTGCTTGGAGGTTGCCGAAAGGACCGTGGACGAGTGGTGGCCCGGCGGTACCGGAGCGGTATACGAAGAGAAGCCAGCACCATTGGCAGGGGCCTTTCGGATTCCGGCAAGGCTAGGAGTCGCTGTGAATTTGCCAAATCCGTCAGTGAAGGGGACCTCTGGGTCTCCCAACAACCAAGTCCCGATTGAAGGCAACAGTCCAACCGTTAGAGAGAGACACCGCCACCGCCAAGGCACCAGTTTCTCAGGACCAGCGCCTGCGGGTAAAGAGGGGCTCCTCCGGCACATATCCAAGCCGGGGAGCGGGTTACCGGTGGGAACCCATCGCTACCAACATAGACTTAGGTGCAGGAAAAGGGACCGTCACCGTCAACTACTGGGGAAAAGCAACAGCAGCCGTCCATGGGAACCGTCTTTCCAGCCGTGTGTTTTACCGAGAACTGTGTCACTGTCTCAGGCTGAGTGAGTACCACAGTGCCGTGAGGCACAGCGCTGCCCCCGCGTCCCTGCACCCCACCAAGCCCTGCACCGGCCCTGCCATCCAGCATCCCCCACCTCATCACTGGGCCCCGGGACAACCACCCCCTACCCACGGAGGGGAGAACCAACAACTTTGTTGCTCCCTGTCACCGCTCCTGGGATCCCCATACAGAGCAGCGGTGGTGTCCATACAATCACCACAACCGTGGGTGGCGTCACGGACAATAAACTATCCCAAAAACCAATCCCCTTTCACTTACGGGCGAGGAGCGCCGCTCAAGTCCCCGGGATCCGGCCCATCGCTCGAGTCACCGAGCAGCAGCAGGCCGCAGCAGCAGCGGCAGCCGGACCCGAGCAGTGGGAGAGCGCAGCGTCCCCTCCTCCGCCCGCGACAGATACATTTTAAAACTGTCAGTACAACTTTTAGGATATACCTTAGGCTTTACTTTTTGGCATAATTTTCAGTACAATTCTAGTGCGTTTTGCATAACAAATTCTTCTTTTTCCCAATGTGTTCCCATAAGGTGCCTGTTTTACAGACATAATTGTTTATGCTTCTTGCGAGTCAGTTTGGAAAGCGTGATTCCATAATGACATTCCCGGCTATTATTAGCCATGACTCCCTGCAATACAATGCCATATTAATAACTTAATCATAAGAATCCTAATCCTTTTTTAGGCAGTAACTATTGTGTGTAAAATATGCCACTTAGCTATTAAGTAAGTATGGAATTTATATGGATCAGCTACAAAATTAAAACCACCTGCCTTATGTAGGTCCTCCACGTGCCGCCAGAATAGCTCTCAACGCTCACCCATTTAGACATGGATCCTAGAAGACTTTTGAAGGTGTCCTTTGGTTTCTGTCACTTGGACTTTAGCAGCAGATCGTTCAAATCCTATAAATAGTGAGGAGGGGTTCCATGGATTGGACTTGTTTTTCTAGTGCATCCCAAAGATAATCAAATGAGATGTAAAGAATTTGGGGGCCAAGTCAACATATTAAACTCTTATGGTTCTCAAACTATTTCTGAACAATTTTGGAAGCATATTTATTCTGTTGAAGAAAACAATGGCCACTCAAGAATAACATTATTACTCTGTCTTCTACTTTGGCACCATGTCTTTCACAGGTAAACCATGGAAATACCCCTTTCTGTCCAAATATAGTAAAAGACTAGGACACTATCTTCCATGTTGATGCTCATGTGCCAATTTTAGGCCCTATTATCAGTGGACAGAGGTCAGCATTGGCTCTCAGGTCAATATGTAGCTTCAAAGCACTCTGCAATGCACTGTGTATGCTGCTTTCTAGTAAAGCAAGCATTACATGTTTTGCCTATTTTCAGGCTGTAAGAGCATGCTGATACCGTGTTTTTCTAAAAATAAGCCCTCCCTAAAAATAAGCCCTACCAGGGATTTTCAACAGATTCTGAGCAAGGCTTAAATATAAGCCCTCCCCCAAAAATAAGCCTGAGTCTCGGCCAGAGGGATTCTGTAACGCTGGATGTGATGAGTGAGTGAGTGAGTCTGTGTGTGATCTGATTTGTGTGTTATCTGATGTGTGTGAGTCTGTTATCCAGAAGTAGGGGAGGACGGCGTGCAGCATAGCTTTCTTCCGCCGGAGGTCACAGGAGGAACTAGGAGCCATGCAGAAAACTGGGTCTGGTAAGTATGAGTCTCCTGGGAAGGGGGTCTGCTTTTTTGGAGGGTAAACTTACCCTCGACCATGTTTCTCCAAGAATAAAGGGTGCTTTACACGTTGTGACATCGCTAACGATACATCTTCGGGGTCACGGTGTTTGTGACGCACATCACAGCGTGTGACAGCTAGGAGCGACGATCAACGATCGCAAAAATGTCAAAAATCGTTGATCGTTGATACGTCGCTCCTTTTCATAATATCGATGGTGGTGCATGCCGCTGGTTGTTCATCGTTCCTGCGGCATCACACATCGCTATGTGTGACATCGCAAGAACGATGATCATCTCCTTACCTGCATCCACCGGTAATGAGGAAGGAAAAGGTGGGTGGGATATTCCGCCGGCTCATCTCCGCCCCTCCGCTTCTATTGGACGGCTGCCGTGTAACGTCGCTGTGACGCCGCACGAACCGCCCCCTTAGAATGGAGGCGGTTTGCCGGCCACAGCGTCGTCGCAGGGAAGGTAAGTCCGTGTGCCGGGTGTAAGCGATGTTGCGCGCCACGGGCAGCGATTTGCCCGTGACGCACAACCGAAAGTGGCGGGTACGCTCGCTAGCGATATCGATAGCGATATCGCAGTGTGTAAAGTGCCCTTAAGACCTCCTCCAAAAATAAGCCCTGGTGCTTTTTTTTGGGGGGGGGGCAAGAAAAGTACAAGACAGTGTCTTATTTTTGGAAAAACACAGTAGTTATAGTCTCAGACCAACCGTTTGGAGACCTCTGACCTAGCAATAACAGAACACTTTGCAACTAATACGAAGCTAGTAAGAAAGAAAAGTTTTAACCTAATAATTGATTTTTCTTTTTTTTTAATTCTCATTGGAAGTACTAATCAGTTACATAGTTACTAAGGT